>NC_048224.1:11946656-12193632 GCF_002007445.2 Ailuropoda melanoleuca
AGAAATGATAAAAACAGAGAACATAAGAGACCAATTTAGAAAGTCAACACTGCACATCACAAAAGAAAGAAAGATTAAATTTCTCCCTTAAAAAGTTACCTCACCTTCTGGATTTTCTCTTGCAGATTACTTTGGTCATCATAGGGTTCCATTCTAGTTAAAAAATAAATGATCTCATTAGTCATTTTTTAAAAATCTCATGGTAATTTACCACCAAAAGAGCAAACTGATCTATAAACCCACCAACCATTCCAATGAAAAGCAAAAATAAAATTCTAGCTCAAAGCAATAAATTTTTTTTAATAGATTTTATTTATTTATTTGAGAGAGAGAGAGCAAGAGAGCACAAGCAGGGGAAGCGGCAGAGGAAGAAGGAGAAGCAGGCTCCCCGCTGAGCAGGGAGCCCAACGCGGGACTCAATCCCAGGACCCCGAGATCATGACCTGAGCCAAAGGCAGACGCTTAACCGATTGAGCCACCCAGGCACCCCGAAAGCAATAAATGTATTAGAAAAACTGGAGTAGGAATCAGAATTATGTTCTGATCCTATGGGATTCGTTTTCTTACTGGTAAAATGCAGGAGCTGCACTAAGGCAACTTTCAGCTCTGATCTAAAGGTCACTTACTTTTTTATTTGGTTTTGCAGTTCCATACATTCTGATCTCAAATTTCGTACCTGTTTAACTGACAACCTGTAAGAAAACATATAAATGACAACTATAATTTCATTACAACTAACTGGTGTACACCACTTGAACATTTTCCCCCATTTCTTATCTTTGCTTAAGACCTCTCTTCCAAATACACCCAGCAGCCAGCTAAAGGAGTCTAGACTTCCTTCAGGATTATAGGAGTGATCTAACATACAGGCTGCTATTGAGGTGGAACAGGACTTCTTGGCTCATATACACTCTGTCTTCAAAGAAAAATGCTGGAAGTAAGACTACTCTGCTTTCTTATCCCTGTCACACATACTTAGGGGATAAATTTAAATGTTACCCACGACAGGCGACATTGTAATTTTAAGGTGATTTCAAAGGGTTTTCTAGTTTTCACAATAGATGACACAATATTTAAAAAGTTGTCTTACTGTGGTTGTTTCTAATCATAAAAAATTAGACACATTCTATTTCTTGAGAGTAGGAACCTTGCCTGTCTTGTATAATGCTGTAAAACGGTGCCTAAACAATATCTGGCACACAGAAGTAACTCAAATAAAAATTTGCTGACAATGCCAACCACATACAGCTATTTACATTTAAATTTAAATTAATAAAAAATTCAGTTCCTTAGTCATACCAGATATATTTAAAATGTTCAGTAGCAATGTGTGACTACTGGCTGCTATGTCAGATAATGCAGTTATACAGCATTTCCATTATCATAGAAAAGTACCACTGGACAGAGGCATTCACTAGACATAGACCATTTGGTCTGGTGTGCTTCCTCCTCCCACAAAGGAAGACTCCATTGTCTCATCTGACTAGAAGACTGACTAATCCTGTAGCCACAAATGCAATGTATCTTCCTTCGGGTATGAAATTCATCATACTTAGAACAGGCTGTCTGATTGTTTTGTGCCTACTTCTTAATAAATTTTATAAAATGAAAAAAATTGCTGACAAGAGGAACTTAAATATAACGTTAGATGAGATGGTTAAAGAAACTATGGAATACCTACTTGATGGAATACCTACTTAATGGATACTCAACAGACTATTAAGTAGATATTAAAAGCAATATACTTTAGAAAATTTTAAAAATAATAAAAATAATTTTTAGAAATTTTAATAGATGCAATATACTATGGCAATATGGAAAAATTTACAGNTGTTCCCTCTCTCGCTGGCTGTCTCTCTCTCTGTCAAATAAATAAAAATAAAATCTTTAAAAAAAAAAAAAAAAGCAATATACTTTAGAAAATTTTAAAAATAATAAAAATAATTTTTAGAAATTTTAATAGAAGCAATATACTATGGCAATATGGAAAAATTTACAGAATATGAAGAGAAAAAAATATACAAAATAGAACGAGCACAATAATTACAGCTTAAAAATGTATATCCATGTTAAAAAAAGAAAAACACCTAAGATACTGAATTTTTAAACTAAGGTAATATTTTCCTTTGCTCTAAAGCTTCATGTACAAATGCACAGTTTTAAAATATCTTATTCAGAAGTTATCTGGCTTTAAAATGAAAAGAGGACATGAAGGGGTTTTGAGGTAGGCATGGATTATGGCCACTGAAGGTACACTGATGATATTTGTTCAAGAAGAAAGGAATTTTCGGGGCGCCTGGGTGGCACAGCGGTTAAGCGTCTGCCTTCGGCTCAGGGTGTGATCCTGGCGTTGTGGGATCGAGCCCCACATCAGGCTCCTCCGCTATGAGCCTGCTTCTTCCTGTCCCACTCCCCCTGCTTGTGTTCCCTCTCTCGCTGGCTGTCTCTCTCTCTGTCGAATAAATAAATAAAATCTTTAAAAAAAAAAAAGAAAGAAAGGAATTTTCATTTTCTGTGCCGGGGGTGGGGGGGATTAGGGGCAAAAGANGTGTTCCCTCTCTCGCTGGCTGTCTCTCTCTCTGTCGAATAAATAAATAAAATCTTTAAAAAAAAAAAGAAAGAAAGGAATTTTCATTTTCTGTGCCGGGGGTGGGGGAGATTAGGGGCAAAAGCAGCCTCGAGGGAGGGGCAGAAGGAGAGGGAGAGAAAGTATCTTAAGCAGACTCCACACCCAGTGCAGAGCCCTGAGCGAGGCTAGGTCTCACAACCCTGACATCATGACCGAAGCCAAAACCAAGAGTCAGATGCCTAACCAACTATGCCACTCAGGTGCCCTGGAATTTTCATTTTCTAACCGTCAATGTATTACTTACTGTGCATTTTCTTGATACTTTTGGGTAATGCAGTCTTCTCTTTGCAAAACGTGTAAAAATCTATTACGTGCTACATGGCATCTGGCAATGCATTTGTGCATATCTTGTGGCTTTACATTAAATGTCTCTGTAAAACGTATAGAAGACTCTACATGGAAAACAAGATCATAGAAAATATCAAATATCATATATCAGAAATTTTTAATTTATTAATTTTAAGAGATTAATAACTCATACAACTAACAGCTCCTTAAAAATTGGTATGCTACATAAACAGACACAACTAATTTTAACAAAAGCAAAGAAACCTATTTTTAAGTACACAACTAAAAAAGGGTGTCTAAGGTTGAGTTGTTTTACATCATTAAAAACTTTGAGTCTATCGGCCTCAAATAATTCTTATTATCACAGCTTGATATATCCATGAACAAATACATTGTTATACATGGGCAACTTCTTAACAGGATCTTTTTACAACAAAGGAAGAAAATGAATTAAAAGAGATGAGGTGAGATCACAACACCTCCTTTGCTGCCATGAGTTTATTTTTCTATCTAGTAAGACCAACAGGATAACCAAATAAAATCAGTCTCCATTTCTCAAATAATTCTTGGCTAATGATCAAAGCAGACCATGAGAACAATCCATCCAAACATTTCACAGTCCACATTTTTAGCTGTAATAAATCCTACTTTAAGATGGCTCTATACAATAAAGATGGATATTCAGAAAACAGGGACCACTCCACTGCACCTAACATTACTAATCCAGATCCTAGGGTTACCCCCAAAGAAACCACAAATTCTAAATATTTAACTGGGGATAAGTTCACTGAATGTAGAAGTCATCTAGACACTAAACATGTTGATCAGAATTGCTTTAAATCAGAAATAGGAAATAGGACAACCCGTGCTTAGAAGCCTTATGCACAACAAACTCTTGTTAAATCCAAACATACATATTTCATATAAAATACTTAGGGCTGCCTGTAATTGGAGTAGACCACCTATGAAAGGAAAAGCTGGTAACAATGCTTACACTGCATTAAATTTTAAATATGCAAATACTTATACAGCAAGATCACATGTATAAGTCTTTAAAAGTCATGCATAAAATATAAACTGGAAAAAAAGTTTACATATCACATCACAGAGAAAGGATAGTAATAAATAAGAGCTCCTACATATGAAAAAAGGCAATAACAGGAGAAAAATGGACAACAATTATGAAAATCAAGTACAAAAAGAATACAAGTTGGTCTTAAACATATGAAACAATTTTCAATCTAACTAAATAAGAGAAATACAAATTAAAACCACCCTGAGATTCCACTTTAACCTACCAGACTAAAAGATAAAAATGTCTGACCACACACAATGGCATTTGAGCCTTTGGGAAAACAGAAACTCTCCATACACTAGTGATAGAGGTATAAACTGTCCAATCTCTACAGAAAATACTCTGATAATAACTAGCAAATTACAATGCACAATGCCTTTGACCAAGCAAACAGTCTTGGAATTACATACACACACACACACCATATATATGTATATATGTATATGGTGTGTGTGCATGTGTGTATATGTCTGTGTGTGTGTATATATATACATATAATGTATATATGTGTACACATATATGTATATGTATATATACTTGAACACACAAAATCATATATATCTAAAGCTTGTCACTGTAACATTGTATTTGGCGGGGGGAAGGTGGGGAGAAGCCAAATGTTGGTCAACAGAAGACTGGTTAAAAAAACGTATTCTGGTATATCCATTCAAATATGCAGTTCTAAAGACAGAGAATAAAGAAGCTCTATGAACTGATAGGAGATTATCTCCGATATATACTGTTCTGTGAAAAATACAAGATTCAAAACCCATTTAGGGTTTAAAAAAAAGAATATATATATATGTATATATATATATATATACATATATATATATTCTTGATTACTTGATTACACTGGTTGCTTCTAATTTAACTTAGCCCTCTTGCTAGTTTTGTGAGGTCAGCAAGTCAGGAATGCTTTCCATGATTTCAAAGGGTTGTTTTTGTTTTGATTTTTTTAAACCCACAGAGAGGTATATGTGAAAGAGATCCTGTATAGTCCACAAAGCCTAAAATATTTACTATCTGGCCTGATATAGAAAATGTTTCCCAACCCCTGTACTAAAACATAATAAAATTATCTGAATAGTTACTTACATTCATTAGAGGCTTTCAAACTACAGTTCCAGTAGAATATTTACTATTACCCTGTGAGGTAAATTAATGTTTTTATCTTATCTTGCTTTACTAAAATCTCTTTGTAACTTCCAAATTATGAAAAACAATTAAAAATTTAAAACTCAAAACAAATTCCTACTAAAAATTTAACTTACTTTTAGAATGGGTTTTTATATATTTTATTGCAACAAATCTTGCAAAATGATACATCAGATGAATAAACTTAGGACCACCAGGAGAAAGAAATAGTGAACCAACAACTTGAGGAAAGCTCCCTCCACATTCCACCTATGGAAAAAATAAGATAATTTGAAGACCTAATCAATAATAACCTTATCAGTAATAACCATAATTCCGGGGTGCCCCAGTTGCACAGTTGGTTAGGCGTCTCTTGGTTTCGGCTGAGGTCACCATCTCAGGGTCATGAGATCAAGCCCCGCTTCTGGCTCTGCACTCAGCACAAAGTCTGCTTAGAATATCTTTCTCCCTCTCCCTCTGCTCCCCTCACCCCATGCCTCACAAGTGCTCTCTCTCAAATAAATAATAAATCTTTTAAAAATAATAATAATAATAATAATAGCCATAATTCCTATTATGTAGAATTATTCCATTTGAACCAGAAGTTGAATATTTGAATCTTTCTAAATTCTTGGTGGACTTGGTCACAAAAAATAATTATAATACAAAGCCACAATTATTGATACTGTATGGGGTCACACACTAAAGTAATCTATCATCAAAAAAGTTTCCTTTAAACAAAAACTATGACATAAACTCCCAGGAACTCAGAAACCTATTTCCAATGCATCATAGGCAGCAAAGCTGGTTTCCTAGAAATATGCAGAATCCTAACCAACAACCATCAAAAATATTACTGTAACAAATATTTCCTTACTATTATACTGTTAGCATAAAAGCATTAAAAAAATTTCACCTCCAAAAAATTGATGTACGCTTATACTTCAATAAAGCCAAAAATGAAATTTAATGTAGTTTTTAACTTCTTTAAGTTTACATCTCCCAGAAAGAGAATACTTACAGAAATCTTTTTTAACCATTCATAGCAATGTTTCCGGAATTCAGTGTCACTCTTTTGGTCAAATGGAGGCCAACAAAGCCTTAAAAACAGATAAAAGCATTAGAATTATGAACAAAAAGAACTCAGCAAAATTTTAAACATTAAGCTTCTGTCCTATACTAGAAACATTAATGCTAAATGAACCAAGGCTAATATTTGTAGATTTCAACTAAAGAAGGACACTAACCTGTGAGAAATTGGGTCTTTTTCTTTATAAATTACTGTAAAATTGAGTTCAGTTTACCACAAATCATCTGTGTATACATACGTTAAATGAAGGAATGAATAACCATTAAAATTACTACAAATCAGCTAAAGAAGACAACACTCTCAATGGATTCACTGGACTAACGCAAAAAGATGGTATAAATAAATTAGTATGTTAAGCTCGAGAGGAAAAAAAAAGAGACAGAGAGAGAGAGAAAAACATAAATGGTTGCACAGGAAGAGCACAGAAAGAATAATATGAGAGCTTTGGACTCCTAGAGATAACCCATATCATAGTCAGTGTATGCTACTGTTTTGTGGATAAACAATATATAAAATTATTAAAAAGTTTTGCCTCTGTTTTAGTCAAAAATAATAGACTTAAAATTTACCTATTGCTTTCCCCTGATAAATTTTTATTCTGAAGCATAGTTATTTGTTTAGGCCCCCATTTTGTAATATTTCTATGTCACAAAATACATTCTATAGTCATATAAAAACTTAAGTATGCATCGGAAAAAAGGACTAAAAGACTGGAATGTCAACAGCGATATTTTCTGGTTGGTGATTTGAGGAATGATGTTTACTTCCTTCTTTGCATCGGAAAAAAGGACTAAAAGACTGGAATGTCAACAGCGATATTTTCTGGTTGGTGATTTGAGGAATGATGTTTAGTTCCTTCTTTACATGTTTCTGTATTTCCTGAATTACTTAATATGATCTGTATTTTGTTTATAATCAGAAAAAGGGAAAAAAATTAGAAAATCTATTTTTATTTGGAAAGAGTAAGTCCTATAGCTTAATGATAGAGATTTACAAAAAAGATGTTTTAAATATACATGTTCTTCTGGTCACTCATAGCTTTAACTGGACACAAAATATTAAGAATAAATTACCAAAAATAACAATGCCTAATCAATGTATTTACTTGTTGCTTTTTTTTTTTTTTTAATTTTTAGAGACAGAAAGCACGAGTGGGGGGAAGGGCAGAGGGAGAAGGAAAGATTCCTCAAGCAGACCCTGTGCTTTTCTACTTAAGAGGATAATAGCACAATATAAATATTAAAATAAATTTTAACACTTTTTCTGGTAGTAGAAGCCCAAATCACATGCATAACTTGGAACCAAAGTTCAGTGGTATTCATGTTTTTACCTCCTTCTTAAACTATTTTAATATTCAACAGTATCTAACATTAGACTAAACTTAATAGGAATGATTTTCACCTACAGCACTTGACACTTTTATATACCACTGACAAAAATAATACGGATTTAGAGACCTAAAAGGTAAAAATAGACAAAACAAGTAACACTGCCTACAGGAAAAGGAGTAAGGCAGAGGATAATCAGCAAAAAAAATAAAAAATAAATAAAAAAGTAAGGCAAAACTATATAGATAGATTGGTACTAATTAACTGTTTTGCCTAGTAATTGTGACTAAGAAGAATGTTAGGAACTAATTTTATAAAACAAAAGACTTATCTATGAAATAATCAATGATTTTAAAATATATGATTTTAAGATAAGTACCAAAGAAAAATCACTCTGATTTACAAAGGTTAAGCACTAAATTTGCAGGACTCAAACCTGACTTTTGTGACATCCACTCATATTTGTGAAAGGCCAAAGTTGAAATTCTGGCTTATATCAGAGCATACTCCCTTTTCAAATTTGAGAATGACTACTTATAAAAAGAAAATAAAATAACTTGACTCACTTGAAAACTTCTTTGGTGAGAGACTGGTCCAGTGTTTGGAACAAAAAATAAGAAACGATTTGAAAGGCATCACGGTTCAACTTGTCAAACATGTTCCTAGTAGTTTAAAAAGAAATAGAAGCAGAAAAAAAAAAAGGAAAATGGTTAATAAAACTAAACAGCATCAAAAACTGTGTAAGAGTTTAACACAAATTCATATTTTTCATTCTCTTCAAGAGGTCAAAGCAAATTAATTTTTTATTCATGTACATTTTTATAAATCATTAAGAAAACCAATACGCTTTTATTTTCTGATTCTGATAATACTGATCGAATAGAAAACTGGTAGAACTTCCCTTATCGCAATGAGAATAATCCACAAAAAGAAAATGAAAACCTAATTAGGTAGTAGAGAGAAAACCGTGGCCTATGATATGCTGAAGAGATACAAACCAACATTTATCGAATAACAATAAAAATAGCTACCAATAGTTTATCATTTCCCAGGTATTATTTTAAGCCTTTTACAGGCAGTAACTCATCTAATCTTCACCACAATCATGAAGTTAAATACTGCGCTAGCTGCTTTATCCTTGGATTGATTCTAATGACATCAGATTGTAGTTTAATTATTCTCATTATACAGATGAGAAATTTTTAAATTTGGAGAGGTTAGATAAATTGCCAAAACTATCCAAAATCATATAATTGGGAAGTGAAAGAGCAGTGATATGAAATACGTCATCTGACTCCAGAGTCCAGGGTCTTTACCATTACATTTTAACCCCAGGACCACCCTTAAATAATGTAGTTCTAGCAAGTCTTTTAAAGTTTTGATTGTCCTGATCTTCCTAACTAATCAAGACAAGCCTAGAAAAAACATAATTATATTAAAAAATAACAACAACAAACTAAACCTTATAAGAAATGCCACACGGCTATTAAGGAATCCAGAGTTAACATAAGGGCAGTATGGCAGCCACTGGGCCAGAGTCATCAGCCACTGCTCTAAGATGGATGTCCACTCCTCACGCCCCTGTCCAGAACGCTGGTGTCCAGTAAGACACAGAAAATTCAGGCTTCAGGGAGTGCGAGAGCCAGGAAGAGGGGAGCTCTCCGAACTTCATCTATAGCAACAACCTGCTGATGACAAGGAAACACCTCAGGTATCATGTTCTGCTGCACGGCGCACCTGCAGGATTTTAAGCGACACTTTGGCAATTCCCAAGGTAAAACAACTTGGCACAGAGGTATAGCCACCATTTTTCAAAGTCTTGGCAGTGAAGTATGAGTAGTAGGGGAAAAAAAAAAAAGCAATTTAAGTTCTCTGGATAAATGAAAAGGGGATAAATATGGAGCACATATTCCAAAAGAAGTTAAAGTTTACACTCAAGAAGGAAACGAAATAACCTGTCAAAGTTATCAGATAAAAAATTATAAGTGCCTTCCCCCATCACTCTAGTGTAAAAAGGTCATCTGCATGGGTGCAAAAGAATAGTTCACCACTGGAGTATCAAAAGAAGGTAAAACCAAGGGGCACCTGGGTGGCTCAGTTGAGTGTCTGCCTTCAGCTCATGGCATGATCCCTGGGTCCTGGGATACAGCCCCATGTTGGGCTCCCTGTCTCATTCTCCCTGCTTGTGTTCCCTCTCTCTCTGTCTCCCTCTCTGTCAAATTAAGAAATAAAATCTTAAGGGGAGCCTGGGTGGCTCAGTTGTTAAACATCTGCCTTCAGCTTGGGGCGTGATCCCAGAATCCTGAGATCGAGCCCCACATCGGGCTCCCTGCTCCGCTAGGAGCCTGCTTCTTCCTCTCCTACTCCCCCCTGCTTGTGTTCCCTCTCTCGCTGGCTGTCTCTCTCTGTCAAATAAATAAATAAAATCTTTAAAAAGAAGAAAAAAAGAAAGAAAATCTTTTTAAAAAAAAAAGCTAAAAACAAAAGAACCAAATAACTATAAAGGAAAGGTCTCAGAAGAAACTAAGGACATTATCAAAAAGGGGGGCTCATTAGAAAATAATAGAATAGGGGTGCCTGGGTGGCACAGCGGTTAAGCGTCTGCCTTCAGCTCAGGGCGTGATCCCGGCGTTATGGGATCGAGCCCCACATCAGGCTCCTCCGCTATGAGCCTGCTTCTTCCTCTCCCACTCCCCCTCCTTGTGTTCCCTCTCTCGCTGGCTGTCTCTATCTCTGTTGAATAAATAAATAAAATCTTGGGGGAAAAAAAGAAAATAATAGAATATATCTAAGGATATTCTCTCTATATAAAATATTTTTAACACTTAGAACAGCGATCTGAGATAGTTCCATGTTTGGTACATTTTCAACAATTATCTGTAGGCTATCTCAACTAGGTGAGTCCTTATTTTCAGACTCTAAAAAGAAACTGGCTTATGAGTTAGGCAATTACAAAACGAGCAGTGACGCACTGGAAGGCACAACAAATACAGGGGAGTACTCCTTTGAACAGATAAAGCTTTGTCCTCGAGTTGAAAAAAAAGAGTTAAGATTAAAGTTCCCATGCTTATCCATATGTCAGACAACTCTTGTCCTTGAAATGTTTCTATTCCTCAACAAACACATGGGAAGTTCCTTCCTTCTTATCATCTCTCAAACCTGATATTTTTTCACATAGTATCCTGTTGTCTTCGCTTTGACACTTATTATAATTTTTAATAAGATCTTTGTTGAAGGTTTGTTCATCTGCTAGACTGAAATTCTTCAAGAGGAAAGTTTGTTTCTATTCAGTTCACCACTGTATACCCATATCATACATAAGTGAATTAAAAAATCTATAAAAAAATTTTAAGTAAATTTGACAGTATATTCATGCCTAAAGCATTTTAAAGAGGACACCTGTTTCAAAATGATAGATCCCTTCTAACAACCCACCGAAACGACTCTGAGGGATAATTTATGACAGTGCTGGGGAGGAGGGAGCCCAGCACTTAACAGATTTTAACTAATTTTCAAAGATAGAAAACAGACTGCAGTTGGAGAGAAAACTCAAGTTGCTGAACACTGGAGAGAAGGAGGCAGTGGCAATAGTAAGCATTCTTAGTGGAAGCCTGGAGAAGCTTCAAGCTTCTCTGCCAGTACAGAGAAAATGGGCAATTAAATCATGTGAAATAACTGGACTATTTATTAATACATAATTATAACCTTATAAATGCTATCCACTGGTTGTCAATTTTTAGAACAGGCTCCTAGACAAAGCACTTCTACATGTAAATAACAGTAACTTCTAAAAAAATAGTTAACTGGTAAAACTTAATTACGGCTCTAACAAAAAACAAACAAAAAAAAATTACGGCTCTGACCTTTGACAGTAAAACAGCATACATTTGAAAAAAGTCAAGAAGGCAGGGGAGGGCAGGAAAGTGTGGGTGAGCTAATGAGTTATTTTAACAGTTACTTTCATTGTGAAATTACATAGTGGGAAATCAAGAGATTCTTTGACACTGATACATCAAGAAATAGACATCTAAGCACATTATTAAAACACTGCCACTACAAGAACTGAAATAACAATCCGAAAAGTCAAAAGATTGAGAACGGGGGCGCCTGGGTGGCGCAGTCGTGAAGCGTCTGCCTTTGGCTCAGGGCGTGATCCCAGCGTTCTGGGATCGAGCCCCACATAGGGCTCCTCTGCTGTGAGCCTGCTACTTCCTCTCCCACTCCCCCTGCTTGTGTTCCCTCTCTCGCTGGCTGTCTCTGTCAAATTAATAAATAAAATCTTTTAAAAAAATAAATTAAAAAAAAGATTGAGAACGGGAAATAGCCTATGTATCTCAAATTTCTCTTGGGCTATAGTGGGAAAGATAACACTCCCTAAGTTGATAAGTTTAGACACAGAAATGCATACAAAGTATCTAGACTTATGATCATAACTATTATATTAGTGACAAAGTAGGGAAAGGATTTTTACTTTCCATCTTAATACCCTTTACTACTATCTTTTCTTAACTACGGAATGGCTCAGTTGGCTAATTCATAAAGTAAAAATTATAAACTAGAGAACAACCACTTTGAAAGGCTCCTCGAGTCCTAAAGCGGTTGAACATACTGTTCTCACATCCTTCCACGACCAACTCGCCATCCCTCCCTGGACTTCACAGACCACCCAGCATCACCACTAAAGCAGTATTAAGCTGTCCCACTAGTCTTGCCCCAACTGCAGACACGACTCCCCTACAAAGCGTTTCCCGCCCGGTTCCGTGATTGATACAGTTTCTGCCACCAGGCAGGCGCCACAAGGCTCAAGGGCTTTGTAGCCAGTGCTGGCACACAGTAACCGTTGGACTGCTTGATTCAACACCCTGCGAGGTCCGCGAAAGGGTGGGTCACACCAGCGCCTCGGATTCCCCCACCCGTCAACCCCGGTTCCTTACACTCCGAGGTGCGTGTGCGACACGATCTTTCCGCAGGCAACGGTGGCCGGGCCTGGCTCGAAACCGAGCGCCTGCAGATACATCCAGAGATGCTTCTTCTCGAAAGAGGTGACCCAGACTGAGCTCATCTTCGCTGTAGGCAGTATCACTGCAAAAGAAGTAAGCACAGGCCCAAACGACGGAGAGGACCTTCAGGCTCCCTCCCTACGGGCAGCCTGAGGTAGCAGCGGCCCCTCCACTGCCACCGCCTGTTCCTCTCTCGCCCGGAGCCATGTCGCCTCAAATGGCCGTAAAGTCTCAGGGAAACGAAGCCTTTAACGGTACTACCGTACAGCTGCCTAAGCCAAGCCTGCAAAAACCAAGACTCCCGCGCTTCCGGAAAAGCGATAAGCACCGGCGCTACCTAGCTTCCGGTGGAGGAGGGACTTCCACGGCCGACTATATCTCCCGCCATGCAATGCACCCTGTTCTCCATCTCTTCCAGTCAGGCCCTGCCGAAAAACTACAAAACCCATAGTGCATTGTGTTGCCAGCGAACTCTTTTGCGCTTGCGTAACTTCAAGCATCATCTTGCCGTAGCCCCGTGGCTTCGCGCCTTCTGCTGTTTTGCGTCTGTGGTTCCTTTTGTTCCTATAGGTCGATTTCATCAGATAAAAAATGTAGCTTTAGGACTGTGGCTCCCTGCAGTAGAAAAAGCATTGCACTGGGTTCCATCCTAACCTCTCTCACTAGCTCTGAGATGTAACGACATCTAACCACTAAGCGCCGAGTCTATTAGTAAAATCTTGCATGCCCTCAAATGCTGACTGTTCCTTTCCTCTTCATGCCGTAAAAAATCTGGCTCTCCTCTAAGCAGTTTCCCCTGCAGCCCTCGCCACTGACGACTGTTTTCTCTCTCACACCCTATATACAACAGGGTCTGGAAATGGGGTGGGTATCCTACTTATTTCTCATTGCCTCCTCTGGCAACAATCGCCTCCCTAAAACCAGCTCCTTTGAATTTTATGCTTTCACCCACAACTCTTGCTTCTGGAGGTAATGTATTAAGATTGGGTGTTGGACCTCATTTGCAGAAGGGTTAGACTTAATTGTTTCTCCAGCATTCCTCTTGGGATAATTTTTGGTGATTTCCATATCCATAGGTGACCTTTCAGTGCTCTGGCCTCTCGGTTCCTCTACCTCTTCTCAGCTCTCTGGCCCCTTTCTCTCTTTGCCAGATTTATCTTTGCCAAATCCCTACTAAATCCAGTTTTCTGCCTACCCCACACCTGCAACTTAAACTCAATTTATGATGCCTGTTGTCGCTTAAAATTCATGACAACTCAAATGGCCTCTTAGGCTTGCCCTCTCCTCCCTGTTTTTCCCAAATCTCACTCTCCATACAATTATCCATCTTCTCTTCCCTTACTCCAATACTTCTTTCCCCTCTTCTCAATGTCTTTTGTCCTAGTTAATACATGCTTCCAAAAAAGACCCATCAACAATTTACCAAACTGCTTATATCTTTGCCCATATAGTCTTCCTTCTCTCTTATTATCTGGGTCAATCAAGGTGTGCCTCCCTAAGATTAGTCCTTTGACTTATTCGATGGGTCATATTCCTTTTCTCCTACTCAAAGAGTTTGCTCCAGCATTTGTCCCTTTTTCTCCCCTGCATCACCAATCTTCCCATAAATATACAAACATGCTATGCTATCTTCCATTGCTTAAAAAAGAAAATTCCTTTGACCCAATGCCTTCTAGCTACTACTCCATTTCTTATTACAGAAAAATTTCTCCCGGGACACCTGGGGGCCTCAGTCACTTAAGCATCTGCCTTTGGCTCGGGTCATGATCCCAGGGTTCTGGGATGGAGCCCCGCAGGGGACTCCCTGCTCAGTGAGGAGCCTGCTTCTCCCTCTCCCTGCTGCTTCCCCTGCTTGTGCTGTCTCTCTCTCTCTCAAATAAATAAATAAAATCTTAAAAGAAATTTCTTCCAAAAGTTTTCTATACCCACCTCACCACTAATAGTAACTTGCTAAGGCCACTTATATCAACTAATGTTCTTTAGTTGCAAGCAGCAAAACTCCTCTGAGGGGGCTTTATTCGATGAGTATCAAGTAGCATAAAAAAGAATGGGAAGGCCAGAGAATAAGGTTCAGAAAATGGCAAATTCATGTGCCACTCCACCCAAGATTTATATGCCAGCAATCCAATTTACATTTTAAAAATAGCTTAATGTATTATTCTAGGTGAATGCCCTTATAGCTACCACCAAAGACAAGAAATCAAACTTTTCCAGCCATCCCAGAAACCCCTCATTTCCCAAAAAAAGAACCACCATTCTCACTTTTATAGTAATCAATCACTTCTTTGCTTTGTCTTGTAGTCTCACCAACTAAGCATGGTTCTCTAGACACTATAGTTCAGTCTTACCCTTTTTATACTTGCCTTGTCTCTTCTTTGGGTTGTTTTATTTTTTCAGTCTTTCCCAGATTTGTTTTTTTTTTTTAAATAATATCATTTAATATACAGGCTTTCCTCTATCCTCCCCTACTCCTTTTCTTTGTACAACTATTCTGTTGAGGAAGTGGGGCTGTTTGACCTAAATAATATCCCTTAGTGTGGGTTTTACTAATTGCATCTTTGCTGCGGTTCCACGGTTCCACGTGTTCTTCTGTCTCTGTCCTCTGTATTTCCTTCAAATGGATCCAGAGGATTGATGAGATTCAGGTATGATCCCTTCAGCAAGTCTAGATGATGGTTGGCATATGTTGTTTCATCAGGCTGTACATATCTCTATTTATGCCACTGACAGGCATTGATGCTAAATGCCTAGATCTGTTAATTTCCTGGGGATTGCAAAATGCCAAAATTCTAATTTATTATTTGTTATGAACTGAATGTTTGTGCCTCCCTCCCCCCAGTTCCTATGTTGAAACCCTACTCCTCAATGTGATGGTATTAGAAGGTGGGGCCTTTGGAAGGTCATTAGGATTAGATGAGGTTGTAAGGGTGGAACCCTCCTGAATAAGATTAATACCCTTAAAAGAGTCCCAAGAGAGCTTGCTTACTCTCTGCTCTTTCCACCATTTGAGGATACAAAGGGAAGTGGACTCTTTTCAACCTGGAAGGGCCTTCCCCAAAACCCAACCAGGCTGACACCCTGATCTCAAACTTCCAGCCTCCAGAACCGTGTGAAAGAAATGTTTGTTGTGTAAACCACTCAGTCTAAGGTCATTTATTACAGCAGTCCAAACAGACCAAGATATCATTTTTTTTCTTGTTAGTAGCAATATCTTTATGATAGACATTTTCCCTCATTTACTATTTGATCTAGTGGTAAAGGTATAAGGAAAGATAGGGCACCTGGATGGCACAGTCAGTTGGGAGCCCAACTCTTGGCTTCTGCTCAGGTCTGATCTCAGGGTCGTGGGATGAAACCCTGTGTCGGGCTGCGCACTCAGTGTGGAGTCCGCTTGGGACTCTCTCGCTCACTCTACCTCCCCCACCCCAAAAAAATAAATAAATAATATATATATATACACACACACACTGTTGATTCTTTCCCTTTTTTTTAATTTAAATTCGATTAATTAACATATAATGTATTATTTGTTTCAGGGGTACAGGTCTGTGATTCATCAGTCTTACACAATACTCAGCGCTCACCACAACACATACCCTCCCCAATGTCCATGGCCCAGCCACCCCATCCTCCACTCCCCTCCCCTCCAGCAACCCCCAGTTTGTTTCCTAAGATTAAAAGTCTCTTATGGTTTGTCTCCCTCTGGTTTCATTTCATTTTTTCCTCTCTTCCCCTATGATCCTCTCTGACTTATTTCTCAAATTCCACATATCAATGAGTGAGATCATATGATAATTATCTTTCTCTGATTGACTTATTTCGCTTAGCATAATACCCTCTAGTTCCATCCACAACGTTTCAAATGGCAAGATTTCTTTTTTTTTTCTTTTGATGGCTGTCTTTCCCTTTATAACAGTTAATTAGTTTGCTGTCATCCCCTGAAGGTGACCAATTAAATTGTTTATATGTATGATGATATATTCGGACATTTAAGAGGGGTCACACTTGATGGGGTTCAATCTATTGCAATTATTATCCATACTGAAGTTCAAATTGTTCTATCTCTAGTCAACAGGAAACTCTTCAAATTGGTTTCCTAGCCATCTGGAATAGCAAGAAGTTTAAGGATCATCTTATAAATTTACTGCTTCAAACCTGGAATCGCCTATTCCTCCAAGAAGCCCTGGTTTCTTTCAGTGGGAAAAGGCATTTCAAAACTACTGTTTGGACACTAGGGATGCTCACAACTACTGGGTCAACCATTGTCTCTACAATTTATTTAATCCCTATTTAATGCTACTTTATGCCACGTATTGCTCTAAGCTTTTCACAAATGTTAATTTGTTTGTTCTTCATAGCAAACGCTTCTATGATGCCCGTTTTGCAGATGAGGAAGTAGAGGTATAGGGAAATTAAGTGACTTGTGTAAAGTCACACAACTAGTAAGTGGCAGAGCCAAGATTTGGAACCCACAGTCTTTACTCATTGCGATGTACTTCCTTCTAGTTGACCTATTTTCAATCAGATGCCTATCGCTAGGCTAGGAGAAAGCCAAAAACAAAACAAACAAACAAACAAAAAAAATCCCTGACCTGCAGACCTACTGAGACACCCCCATACTGGGAGGCCAAAAATAAAAACAAAAGTATCCACTCACTATATCAGTAAAACAACAACAACAACAACAACAAATCACTCTGATTCAAGATTATACAGCATAATTTTTATTACAGGCATTTCAATTATTAAATTTTGAAGAATTACATGAAATAATATATGCTGCAGAACTAGGTTCTCTTACAAAAGTTTAGACCAATTGGAGTTTCATTACAATTAAGACCAAGTAGGAAAAAAAAAAAAAAAAAAAAAAAATAGATTAACCCACAAGAGATTAATCCCCAAAGCCTCAGGAATAAACACATGAGCAAGCATTAAGATTAATGTGACACGAATTGTGTATTCAGCCAAAAGGAGTATTTCCTAGTTAGTTATTCAACGTTTTGCTCTGAGAGGACTCTGGGCCATTAGCATGTGAATGATCTGATCCATCCTCCTCTTCCAAAGCTATAATATCTGGAATTTCATCAGTCTCAGATGCCAAGTCTATGGCTGTGAAATCAAATACCTGAAAAAGAAGAATCTTGGATATTAAAACAAACATTAATGAAGTGTGCTGTCAGATCCAGCTCATGGAGACACGACTGCATGTGAATGAACCTGACTTTCTCCATAGATGTGCTTTCTGACAAGGTGTTTAGTCTTACTCACCCAATTCACTCATACTATAAAAACACTATGGAAACTTCTCTTTGAAAGGAAACTAACCAGGGTGGAATTTACTAAATGCAAGCTTTTTTGAAAAAAAAAAATATCAAACCTTTCTGGTTATTCATCTATTAATCTACTATTCTCTTAAAAACAGTAATGCCCCACTTTTCTGTAAGTCTGACTTACAAATATAAACCCTTTGGGAAATGTCTAGGAACTGAGGAAGGAAAAGGTCTTTTAATAGTTGCAACAGCCATGGCAAAGTCCTAGTACTTCTCTGCAGAGGAAAGGCTTTCAGGGATAAGAAATGCTCTTAAGTCTTCCTTTACATGCAATTTTGATAAGCTAAGTGATGTTTCCTAGCCAACAGCAGATTTGAAGCAGAAAATTAGTAAGGTCTAATAATTACTAAAGGCTGGAAAAGCTTGACAGCAGAGAAAAAGTTTAGCTAATCACCTAATAGACGCAAAAATAACTAACAGCAACAAAAATCCATCAAAACACAGAGGGGGAGGAAGGAATGAGGAGTCATTGTTTAATAGGTATAGAGTTTATGCTTGGGATGATAAAGTTCTAGAAATGTAAGTGGTAATGATGGCACAACACGGCGAAGGTATCTAATGCCATTGAATTGTACACTTAAGAATGGCTAAAATGGTAAATTCGATGTGTGTATATTTCACAATTAAGAAATAGTAAAACAAAACAAGAAGAAAAACAGACAACAAGAGGGAATCCTGTTTCTTGTGCTTTGCCCTACGAACTCAGGTGCTCAGAGAACTGTCGGGTCCAAGTACGAAGTTCTACCATTTATTCCTGAGGCTCTCAGTTTGGGCAGATCAAACTGCATTCTAGCTATTTACAGATGTTGACTTTGCAAATATTCAATGCAACCTGACATCCACAAAAGCCAACAACGCTTCTACAAATTCATTCAGAACATCAGCCAGATAAGCCAACCACTGCAACCTTAACCTTATTAAGTTAAAAGATAAACCTGACTTAGCACCCTCTTCTGAACTATCTGTATTCATTGTATGTTGTAACATCCAGTATCACTTTATTTGTTTTTAACAAATATACAATAGAACAGGAAGCAACAACACAAGAAGATTCAGGCAGAGAAATTTCCTGGGCCCCAAACAAGGAGGCAAGCTGTAGCATTCTCCTATCAGTGAGTGCTAGAGGGGCGCCTGGGTGGCTCAGTCGGTTAAGTGTCGGCCTTCGGCTCAGGTCATGATCCCAGGATCCTGGGATTCAATCCCACATTGGGCTCCCTACTCAGTGGGGAGTCTGCTTCTCCCTCTGCCTGCTGCTTCCCCTGCTTGTGCTAATAAGTAAGTAAAATGTTAATAAAAAAAAAAAAAAGAGAGAGTGCTAGAACAGAAAAAAATACTTGGCCTTTAACATCAGTAGACATCAAACTAAATCCCCATCCTACCACCTATCTTTTCAACCTGTTTCCTCACCTCTCAAGTGAGGAAAATCCCTAATTCATTTGGCTACAGATGAAGAATGAAGGTAGAATGAGCCTAACTCGTAAAAGGTGCGCAATAAACAGTAGCTCTTATTTTCATTAGTTCCTTAAAGACCAACACACACACACACACACACACACACACACACGCCCCTCCAAAGTCACCTATAGGCTAGGTAACTGTTGGCCTGAAATTCTTTGCAGAAGGTTGATGATCCCACACTCAAAATTTTAGGAGAAAAGTTTTCAGCACTCCCGTCAAAAAAAAAAAAGCCTCCAGTACCTGAGATGCTTTAGAAGAGCCCTGTGAATAATTCTGTTTCCATAATCCAGAATGATCCGGAGTGTCTACTTTCCATTAAGCTCCTGGCTATCAGCAAAACCTACTTGGGGGCTGTGAATAAAATAGCGGGTGGGACAACCAAGAGGTAGTCACAGTCCATCAAGTTTCCATGGTGAGTTTAACCTAAAATGTCGTGGTTGTGCCTGACCATCTACATGAGCTTTTTACAAATGTGGCACAAGAGAAATCATTTCACACATGTATAAAATAAATCCCTTTTCAACTGACATGAACAAGTGTAGTCTGGACCACTGATGGAGTGTAGGCAGTCTCTTGCAAAGAACGCCCCTCAGGGATAGAGGCCAAACTCGGAATCGGATACTTACTATGAAATTAATGAGATAACCACAGTCCCTCCCTGAAAGGACAGGAGACCAGCAACACATTCTTTTCAAGAAAACCAAGTGACCTTGCTAGGATTTCTGTGACCCTGTGTTACCTTCTACAGGTTGCTCACCATACGACCTTAGAGGGCACCTTTCCTATCAGACTTCATTGATTCCCATCTTTACTATAACAACTTTCCAGAAGGTGGCGCTACACATATTGAGGCTAGGTGCCATTTTCTAATTTATCTAAAGGTGGCCTACTGGTGGCCTGGGGCCCTGGGTGAGTGAGACTATTACTGAAATAAAAACATTGGGGCACCTGGGTGGTTCAGTCAGTTAAATGCCCAACTCTTTTTTTTTTTAAGATTTGTTAAAAAATTGATTTATTTGACAGAGATAGAGACAGCCAGCGAGAGAGGGAACACAAGCAGGGGGAGTGGGAGAGGAAGAAGCAGGCTCATAGCAGAGGAGCCTGATATGGGGCTCGATCCCACAACGCCGGGATCACGCCCTGAGCCGAAGGCAGAAACTTAACCACTGTGCCACCCAGGCGCCCCAATGCCCAACTCTTGATTTCAGCTCAAGTCATGATCTCAGGGTCCAGGGATGGAGTCCAGGGTCAGCTTAGTGCTAAGCCGGGAGTGTGTGAGAGATTCAATCTCTCTCTCTCCCCACCCTATGTATGTGCTTTTTCTGTCTCTCAAAATAAGTAAATCTAAAAAAAAAAAAAAAAAANAAAAAAAAAAAAAAAAAAAAAAAGTAAAAATATCATCTGTGAGAATTTCACCTGCTGGTAAAGGTGAGTGAGCACGCAGTGCTGATAAACATGACACGGAATTGGGAAATTTGATTTATTTTGAAATAGAGTTAAGTACTGAAGCACTGATGGAAGTGAAAATAAAACCTGAAGCTTGTTTGTATAAAAGTGATTTGATATACAGGGCTATGAAAGGATCATGCAAGAGGTAATGACTGGCTCTAATACCAAATACATAAGGTAAACCCCGGTAAGGGTTTGATTTAGCAGAAACGTCTCCCCATCCATGAGATAGCATATGCACCTTCTTGCTGTGCTTGCAAGCTTAGCGAGCTGGGGGCATTTGGTTCTGCTTTACTTAACAGTTCGGTACAGCTGAGTACTGTCTACTGGCGCACATCCCCTTCCCTGCTGTAGAAACACCCTCCTGTACCCAGATGCTTTGTCCTTAGCTAACAAGTCTGCGTGGAAATGGCTAGAACTCGAGCACAGGAAGTGATCCCAACACAATTAAAGTGCACTGGTCACTGTTAGCTCCTGTGTATTCAATTCATTTGAGCAAGTAAATCAAGAGTGGGTCTTAGGACACTTGATCGAACCTACACTGAGGGTCTTACTCGGAGAAAAGGGACTATAGGTAACCCTAGCCCTATTTTTGTCTCAAGTTAAAGTAATTTGTTTCCCGTTTCTTTTGCTTCTCTAAGAGAAGTCAGTAGACCACCTGCAGCGAAATCACTAGGATGATTTTTTTTTTAAGGGATGCTTTAAGGTTCTTGTTGTTACTGATTTTTTTTTTTTAAAGATGCTTTCAAAAGTGCAGATGCCTGGTACTACCACCAGACCTAGTGAACAGATTCTCTGGATGTGGAACCCAGGACTCTGCATTTTATCTTTCCAGTTGATAATCAGGGCATAGACAACGGAGGGCAGAATGCTCCCTGATGTGACGTAATCCGTGGGGAGTTCACTAGGNACTCTGCATTTTATCTTTCCAGTTGATAATCAGGGCATAGACAACGGAGGGCAGAATGCTCCCTGATGTGACATAATCCGTGGGGAGTTCACTAGGGCTATTTTTTTTTTTAAAGATTTTATTTATTTATTTGACAGAGATAGAGACAGCCAGCGAGAGAGGGAACAGGGAGAGTGGGAGAGGAAGAAGCAGGCTCACAGCAGAGGAGCCCGATGTGGGGGCTCGATCCCACAACGCCGGGATCACGCCCTGAGCCGAAGGCAGACGCTTAACCGCTGTGCCACCCAGGCGCCCCCACTAGGGCTATTTTATACACGGGGTCGGTCTGATAGATACACGAGTTATCTCCTTAGCTGAGTTTTCCTGTGCTCTAGCCTGTGTAGAGTAGACAAAACATCTACTCTTTTTAATGCTAAGTGTTCATTTAAATGGTTGGCTTCACCAAGTGTTGGTGAAGGTGTGGAGGGATCAGAATCCCCATACCTTGCTGGTAGGCACGTAGAATGCTGCAGCCACTGTGGAAAACAGATTGGCAGTTCCTCAAACAATTGGACACAGTAACTGTATGACCCACTCACAATTCCACTCTCACGTATACACGCAAGAGAAAGGAAAACAGAACTGAAGTAACTATTTCTCCATCATTATCTACATAAAAGTACCAGTTAGTCTCTTCATTACTTTTGTGAAGTGTCAATTAACAACACTGTCCGCTACTTTCCTCACTTTAAGTTCTAGAAGACATTAGAACCGCCCCCCCCAACACACACACGCGCACACACACACACAGGAAATATCTCCTAAGTTAGCATTCTCTTTTGCTTTGGACAATAAAGCAGAAAACCCATTTTGTTGCCTTGCCATTCCTATATTGCTGTATGCTGAAGTGTAATATTTTGCAGGTTAATCTTGTAATAAAGGTAGGGAATTTTCCAATTAGCAGCCTGGGGCCAGAGTGAGGGACAAGTAGTGTTCCATACCAGGATGTGACTTGAATATTCATCAACAAGCTTCCCCTAAGATTACTATAAACATCTCTTGAGGAAAGTTTCTGGTCTTTCCATTCCCATCAGGGCAGAGTTCATGCCTTATACTATTAGAAACTCAGATACTGAATTAAATAATTTTAATGCAGCTACATATACAGAATAATGTAGCTACCTACACATCTCACAAGACCATCCCTGCAGACCCCAATACTAAGTCACTCCTGGAGCTGGCACAGTCCCAAGTCCATGACAGCCCAGGCAGATCAGGCTAGCAAGGGGCCCTCCTTTCCATATACCCCATCTACTCTCCCAGGCATCACTTAGACTTCATTTCTTAAAGATTTATGCACAAATATCTATCCTGCTCTGTATTCTTCTTTCTCTCGCCAGCCACCTCCATGAGCTAAATGGTATTCTAAAAGCGATAGCTCAAGGGCACCTGGGTGGCTCAGTTGGTTAAGCATCTGCCCTTGGCTTAGGTCATGACCCTGGGGTCCTGGGATTGAGCCCCACATTAGACTCCCTGCTCAGTGGGGAGCCTGCTTCTCCCTCTCCCTCTGCCCCCTGTTCATGCCCTCTACTATAAATAAAATCATAGATAGATAGATAGATAGATAGATAGATAGATAGATAGATAGATGGGTTAGCTCAGATAGACCGAATTCCAGTTTTCAGTATCTACAATGCCTTATCAATGTGGATGTATTTCCCTAATCATGACCTGGTATCATGTACTTACACCTGGACCGGCAAGTTAAAGATACTGTAAGTCACAGCCCCACAGATGGTGTCCCCAGGCCTCTAGTGCAAAACAGAAAGACACCCCATCCTCAAACACTTCACTTCCATCTGTGAAAGCATCACAAATTGTACATTATAGGTGAGAAAACTAAGGCTAAGGGCTTAATGCCTAGTACACCCTGTACTTTTGATTTTTTTTTACCCAGAACCAAAAAGAGTCCGTATTATTATTACATGCAAAGAAAAAAAACACCTTTGAAGCCTCAAGCATGCCATGCCAGCCTTCATGCAGCCAAACGTTTAAAAATCTTCCAAAGTTACTGTGCTTAGTCAGCTTTTCCTCACAAGAATTGTCCTACTTGGGGAAAAGTCTGTTAAACCAAAACTGCCAGTTTAACGCAACAATAAAGCTGTTAAGAAGCAAGTACACATTTTGAGACATGTTGACAACAGAATGGAATGCACGTAGGCACAAACTCAAGACACAAGGACAGATGAAACCACAAGTGTACATAGTTCGTGGCAAAAAATGAGGGCTAGTGGCACTCTTCTGGAAGCTAAAAGTAGTCTTTATATTCTGTCTGGCTCACAAAGAATAATTTGAGGACTGTCTCATCTTCTTGAGCAATCCAGCTGGCACTACAACTTTTACAATGGGGAAACAGAAGTTTGTTCAGGATTAAGAAAGTGTGTGTACGCTAGGGAATGTAATTTTCCAACCAATTAGAATAACCACAAGATAGGAGCCTTGGAATTTTGAGGCAGAGGGGCAAGGTCATGTCCAATTTAGATTAAGAGGTTAAAAAAAAATGAAAATTAAAAAAAAATAGATTTAAGGAATAGTAAAAAAGTTTTGAGGCAGTTGCTCTAGAAAATGCGTTACTGGGAGCAGACAGGCATGTGAATGGGTAGGTTCCATCCTGGAAGCCCATGAATTGTGGCGGTCCCCCACCCCAGAAACCAAATGTCCCTTGGATTCAAGCATCTCAGTGAGTCCGTCCCTTCCAATTCAGCTCACCTGTTTGCTGATTCCCGAGTTACCTCAAGGGGAAAAATTTAGTTCTGTATCTTTGTAAGCTTTGACAGGTCTCATGTCAAAGGTGCATGCAGTTATATGCTGCCTCCTTTTCTTGAGAAGGGGGGAACAAGGGTAGAAAAGGGGAGACAAATCTTGGACTTCAGTTCTGCCGAAGGGCAGCCTTACTAACCTTATTTCGCAGAACAGGCAGAGGCATGTAGCTCTATTTCACAAGTTGTAAGTTGTTTTTGAAAGTTTGGCATACTGCCGCTTTAAGGAGATTCATGAGATTTCCTCCCAAATTGACCAACACTGAGGGGCTGCAAGTCTGAACACCCTAGGGAGGAAGTAAGCAGCTTTTCCTACAGAGGGTCCAAAGTGTAATTACTCTCGCCTGGTCTTCTAAAGGTATGTCACCAAGTAGAGTGACTTTCTCCCAAAGTGAAAACAGAGCAAGTCCAACCAGGCTGAGCATGGACACTGAACAGTCTCAGTTCAGGACTCACATCTTCAATAGCACTTTCGCAAGAAATGCCTGCTGCCTTTGCAGGAAACCAATGCCAGGAGTCACTCACTTGCTTCCTTTCAGTTTTGATTCCTTTCCAGCAAGGCAGACAGCCTGAGAAGCCTTCTAGAGGCTTAACCACCCCTCCCCCCAGGGGTCAAGTAGATGGAGAGATAAAAAGGGCACCTAGGTGGCTCAGGCCATGATGCCAGAGTCCCCGGATTGAGCCCAGCTCCTTCTCAGCTGGGAGTCTGCTTCTCCCTCTGCCCCTCACCCCATTCCTGCTAACAGAATCTAAAAAAAATTTTTTTTTTAAATGGGTAGATAAAGACAGTGACTATCACCTCGTAACAATTCCTAGACGCACTTTAGCTTTATTTTGTTGAAAACCTGTTATCGGGCACCTGGGTGGCTCAGTTGAGCGACGGCCTTTGGCTCCGGGCATGATCCCGGGGTCCTGAGATCGACCCCCTCGGGCTCCTTGCTCAGCAGGGAGCCTGCTTCTCCCTCTGCCTGCAGCTCCCCCTGCTTGTGCTTGCTCTCCCCCCATGTCAAATAAATAAAATCTTAAAAGAAAGAAAAAAAAAAAAAACCCTGCTATCAAACACGGCCTTCTTAGCACTAGCCCTCCAATGTTACTGCACTGGCGAATTCCCCAGAGGGCCGACTGGAATGCACGTATGTGTATTAATAACCGTCATGCAGGCCAAGCAGCTCTATGAAAGCAACACACAAAAGCACATGGAACACACAGCATAAAGTTGATCTATTCTGCAGTGAATTTTATTGAACTCATAGTGTGCCTGCCTTCATGAAAAATAAAAACAAACAAACAAACAAAAAGTTGTACAGGTGTGCATTTTGAGACAAACCAGTGAGGGGAAGCCTGCTCAGACCAGACCGGAGCAGACACCACCCCACACCACCACATGAAGGTGCTTTTATTTAATACAAATAGCAACGGCAGTAACAATGGAAGAGACCAGAAATGCAGGGAAACTTTCTGGGAGTCCTGGCTAGGCTCTGACCAACCCATCATTCTTTTCTTACCAGCCAGGTAAACAACAAAACTCTTCTAACGCCAAACACTGTAAAGCTCTTAATCCAGTTAGAAGTAACCACAAGTGAGGACCTTTGCTCTAGCTAGCTGCTCCCCCAGTTCAGAGTTGTCTATCAGGCTAATTTCAACATCCCAGAACATCTCGTCTGGCTGGCTGCACCCCGTACTGGTGACAAGGACAGTGTTAATGTGTTCTGGGCTCAGGCTGCTGGGCCTCCTGACTGCTCGTGGCCTCCTGTGCACCTTGGTCCTGAGCGTTCTGAGACTCGGTCAGCTGAGGATAAAAGGGACCTACCAGCCAGTTGAGAGGCGTGTTGTTAACAAGATAATCCATCACATCATCTAAAGACTCCTTCATTTTCTGCAGCTGCCCCTTGCTGGAAGTGAGGAGGCCGTCCGACACTTCCCTGAAGGAGGAAGCATGGCGGAACCCTGAGTAGATGTCACTGGCCATCACCCCCAGGTGACTGGCCTGATCTTGGACGTTCTGTGGTAACCCCTGGATACTGGACAGCAGGGTGTGGCACGTGGTCTGGAGCTGCTGAGTCAGGTTGCGGGCAATAGCAAGAGTACGTGACTCAATATGCTAAAAACAAAACAAGTTTAAAAATTAGCAATAGATGCAACAGTGCTATTTATGAATCAGTTCCGTTACAGGGAACTGGTTGTGCGTCTACCATGTACGTGGGATTCTTTGACTTAAAAATCCTAAGAGCCCTGAGTAGAGCAGTGTTATGCACTTTTCATATGCATATTAGCTGCTGGAACCCAAAGAACCACCTCCACCTCCGAGGACCACAGTATGCTACTGTCTGTCTGCAGTGTTAGCACCCTTTCACCTAGTTTACTCACCCGGTAGATCTCAGCTTAGCACAGAGCTCTTCCAGGACCCCATCCGATTCACCCAGCCTTACCCTACAGTGAGTTAGGCTCCTTTCCTATGTATTCTCATAACAACTATTTATGCCGTCAAAAAGCAGTACAGGGGTGCCTGGGTGGCTCAGTCATTAAGCATCTGCCTTCGGCTCAGGTTATGATCCTAGGGTCCTGGGATTGACCTGAGTCGGGCTCCCTGCTCAGCGGGGAGCCTGCTTCTCCCTCTCCCACTCCCGTTTGTGTTCTCGCACTGTCAAGTAAATAAATAAAATCTTTAAAAAGGGGGGAGGGCATTACAAGTGTCTGTACCCCCATTAGTTTGGTCTGCAGCCAGTAGGAGGGCAAGGCCCATGCTTCTCACTTAGTAGTATTCTGTTAACGGGCAATACGTGCGTCCGTAGGCTATTGAAAGTTTACTGCACGTTTTGATTTTCTTTCACTTAACCTAGGTACACAGTATTGTTCAAACTTTTGATAGAGAAGAGTATTCTGAGGAATAATGGGAAAATGGAAATACAAAATCTGATTAAGGTCATCCTCAGAAACCGCAGGGAAGGCTCTGCCCCCAGAGTCTCACCTCAGCACAGTGAGACTCGTCCGTATCATCATAGCCAATGCTCCTCTTCCACTCCACCCAAGAGAGGTGGAACTTATCCTGAGCACCTTGAATTTTCTGGTTGGCACTATGCACGTTCTTCCTGGCAAATTCGATCTGGAACACATTGAAATAACACAAAGGAACAAACCAGTCGGACATTTTCGTTAGCCTGTTCTCAGATCTATGGTATCAATCAGAAAATTAAACAAACAAGAATTTCCATGAGTTTGAGACCCCTCCTATCACTGTTACTGTTTTTTTATACATCAGCCAAGTAATCGTAGTTCTCTACTGCCTCTATTTACCTATTAAACCAGTCTCCAAATTTACCTTCAGTTTAGCACAGGTAAGGCAACTCAAATTTAATACGTATGTTCACAAAAGATAAAATGCCCAAAGGAAAAGGAATTAAAAGCTCCTCTTCCCTGTAGCCAGCTACCTCTCTCCCCTTCCAAGAAGAACCCAGTTTCTAATGGCAGGACAGTTCATACTGTTCTGTCACTTGGCAACTTTCAGTGGCTACACAATAGCTCTTTTATGATGTAGCAATTTAGTTCCCTATTAGTTCCCTATAACAGGCACTGCTTTTAAGGTTTTTCAACTCTAAACTTCTGTAATTGTCTACAGGAAACACTTCCAAAAATAGAACTGCTCAAGGCACAGATATTTGTAACTTGCCCAGAACAGTCCCTGTGTCCCCCAGAAATGCACCAGGGCAAGCACAACTTTTTTCCTACAGCATCAAGCTTGCCCCTGTGAGAGGCCAAGAGAAACATCTGTAATTGGGCCCCTTACAGTAAGATTAACATTGTTTCCTGAGTTCAGCTATCTATACTTCCTTTTCTGAGAGCTGTTTGTGTATTCTTTGCCCATTTTTCTATTGGGTTTTTCATTAAGATTAAAATTCCTGGGGCACCTGGGTGGCTTAGTTGGTTACGTGTCTGCCTTTGGCTCGGGTCATGATCCCAGGTTCCTGGGATCAAGTCCTGCGTCGGGCTGCCTGCTCAGTGGGGAGGCTGCTGCTTCCTCTCCCTCTTCCTGCCACTCTCCCTACTTGTGCTAATAAATAAAATCTTAAAAAAAAAATTAAAATTCTTGGATTTCACATTTACTCTCATCCCTTGAGATAAACAAACTCACTCTAGTTACCCTTAAATCAAGTTGTTTTTTTTTTTTAAAGATTTTATTTATTTATTCGACAGAGATAGAGACAGCCAGCGAGAGAGGGAACACAAACAGGGGGAGGGAGAGGAAGAATCAGGCTCATAGCAGAGGAGCCTGACGTGGGGCTCGATCCCACAACTCCGGGATCACGCCCTGAGCCGAAGGCAGACGCCCAACCGCTGTGCCACCCAGGCGCCCCACCCTTAAATCAAGTTTTACTCACCAGATTAACAGTGGAATGGAGCTGAGAAATGGTCTCTTGGCTTTTTTGCTTGGCTTCTTTCACCCTGCCGAGAGCCTGCTGGTAGGCACGTGAGCGGAGCTTGGTAGACAGGGATCCCAGTCTAACGTAATAACTTGGCTTCTGAACAGTATCAAACCCTTCAACTTTTTTTGCTTCTTTTTCTAAAATTAGAAAGAAAAAAAAAAAGGACAAAAAGCATAAGGGATCACAGCTAGAAGTGATGAGGCCTGGCCTCTAACCCGGATCTTACCTTGTCGAGTCTATCCACCCACCTAGCAATTATGCTTTCATTTCTCTAAGACAGCTCCTGCCTGCTGCTGGGCTTGACCACCCAACACATATAAAACACTGCATCGGACATTTTCACCTACTCATGTCTCAATTGGAGTGAGTTTTGTGGGCCACCCGGTGTTTGGCACACAGTAAACACTGAATGTTTAACAATTCTGTAGAGCAGCCCATTAAAGATAATCCATTTATAGAAAATTTGTCTAAGTTAATTTCTCCCTGAAGTTTCCAAACTTACTGTGCAGAATTCAATGTGAAACTTAAGATTGCTTTAAGAGAAAAGTCCACAGACAGAAGGATTAGTAGTTGCCCCGGAAAAAAAGGCAGACTGCCTACAAACAGGCACAAAGGGTCTTTCGGGATGACAGAAACATTGCACCATTGGATTGTGGAGATGGCCGGGCAACTCTAACTCAATCAAACAGGCCGGTGACTTGTACGGTGTATGAAGCAGATCTCATGAAGTGGTTTTCAAAGATTGCTTTAAGATATAAACCATTAGTTCAAGACAAAAATTCAATTACCTAGTTCTTTTTTTAAAAAGGAAAGATTTATTTGAGAGAGAGTGAAAGCGAGAGAGGGAGTACACAGGGAGAGGGGAAACACACTCACGGCTGTGGGGAGAGCTCGATGCCGGACTGGATCCCAGGACCCTGAGATCCCTAACCGAGCCCAACACAGGCGTCTAAACAACTGAGCCACCCAGGCGCCCCCAATTACCTAGTTCTTTCTCAGTGAGAGGGAGGTACTGGTCCACCAGCAACTCTGATTTGGTGAGCGCATTTTCTACTCCACTGCTCACCAGCTGCATCACCCGACTTCCCAAGACTGTGTTAATGCTGCCATTGACCACAGACTTGGTCTTCTCCACACTGCCAGTCACCGCTCCTTTGGTCTTGTCCATCACCCCAGTGATGGTGCTGGCCACGGAATCCTTGGCCCCAGTCACAGTAGTTGTCACAGCATCTTTGGCCCCGGTCATAGCGCCTCTGGCACTGGCAACAACCTACAAATAGAAAAACAGATTGCTTGGCCAAGGAGAAGCACAGGCATAAATATGAACTAGGGCAGCCTTGCTGCCCTGCCACTCTCCGGCTTTAGGTCTTAGGCAAGTCACTAAGAGTTGACAAGCCTCAATTTCCTGTATCTGCCCTACCAGCCACCACTCAAGGGTTGCTGGAGAAAAAATGAGGTACAGTGATATAAAATTTGTCTAAGTATTTTTTTTTAAACTAGACGGATGTGTTACAAGGCACCAGGAGTACTGTAGAGACGAATGGCATTTTCCATGTCGATATGCTTACAGCAAGAGTAGCTCATGCATGCCTATGAGTGTACAGAGGTATCACGTCCACACAGCCCCAGAAGGCCAACACAGGGGCAGGGATGTCGTTCTCCACCCTCCTGGATGTGTTTCAGATAACCAAGTGAGAAAAGGTTCTAAACACCATGTCTGGATTTGTCTAGTACCACACAGGGATCAGTTATTTGTGAGAGCAGTATCATCTAGAGGCAGAACCACACATTAATAAAGATCAGACAAAAAGCACTACAGTCCAAAGTGGGTAGTTCATCTCTGCTTCTTAGACATAACCTGACAATAATTCAAAGTAAGGGAGTGGCCTTTCAAAAATCAGTCCAGGAGGAGAGAGTATTTCCTGTTTATGATATGCACAACCTGTACTAAACAGAACATGAAGATGTGCGAGGTGCCAAGTCTCAGCACTCCTACCCGAGCTCACCTGGTTTGTTGGCCGATTCAGAATAGGCAGTTTCTCCTCAATCCTGTCTAGCCCCTTACAAGCGTAGGTATTGGCAACCGCAACTGGAAGAATCACAAATGGGGAAAATGCCGAGTGCAGGTAACAATGAGTACCTACTATACTATACCTCCAACCTCCGGCCTTTTATACAGACTAGCAAGAATGTGGGTCTTCGTTTACTATACAATGCATCGCCCAGTGTCTCCAGCTCACAGCAGGTTGCTGGCAACTCTCTTCTGACAGGGAAATACAGGGGTGGAGGGGAGCAGCAGGCAGAGGCAGTGGCATGCCAGGTAGGAAGCTGGCTAAGAAGCTTCTTCCTCATCAACTGGTATCTAAGGTTAAGGCCAAGACAAGCCAGGCCTGAACCAACATTCTGGGAGTGAGGTAACCAAGAACTCTCAAAAATCAGTGTTTCCACTCCAGTTTAATCCCCACCTACACTTAGTCCAGTTAAGTGGCAGTGTATTGTTGTCACCAGTAAACAGAATGCTATCACCACCCTCGATCTGCCCAGCAAAGCCCAGTTTTTAGCCTAAGCTTCCCTTCCAATGATGGCCAGCCCACGCACTAACATCAAGCTCATGTGGGAAGGAGCAGAGTTGGAAAACTGGTCTCTAAAGGTTCCTTATAGGGGCGCCTGGGTGGCTCAGTCATTAAGCATCTGCCTTCGGCTCAGAGCGTGATCCCAGAGTCCTGGGATCGAGCCCCGCATCAGGCTCCTCTGCCAGGAGCCTGCTTCTCCCTCTCCCACTCCCCCTGCTTGTGTTCCCTCTCTTGCTGTCAAATAAATAAAAAGTTTAAAAAAAATAAAGGTTCCTTATAGTCCTCAAAGTCCATGATCTAACAATTTAGAGGAATGATTTAAACCTTTACTCAAAAGCAGTTAATAACATTAAGAAATGGGACCCTTCATACACTGCTGGTGGGAATATGAAATGGTGCAGCTGCTTTGGAAAACAGTCTGCCAGCTCCTCAAAAGCTTACATGGTTATTAGAGGACTCAACAAACCCACTCCTAAGTATATACAATGCGTAATTCAGTGGCATTAAGTTCACTGACGATGTGCAATTACCAACCTATTATTTCCAGAACTTTCTATCATCCTTAACAGAAAGGTGTGAGGTTCCCTTCTGAGGTGATGAAAAGGTTCTAAAACTGGTTGTAGAGATACTTGCACAATTCTACGAATATACTAAAAACCACTGAATTGTACACTGTAGAGGATGAATTGTACGGTGTGTTAATTACATCCCAAAAGATGTTCTTTTGAAAATAGTTCACGAAGCTCTTTGTATCAGTTCACCCACTAGCTCCCCTTGTGATCTCAGTTTACAGAGGCCCCTCTGGGGGACGGTTTAACTCTCAACATCTGCTATTGTCCCTGTAACAACTCCCAACATGTGGCAGTTTCTAAGTAAAGGCAGCAGGTGCCTCGGGAAAGGCTACAATTCCCTGGCGTTGCCTCTAAGTGCTAGAGGCGTAAGGCTGGCATTCACATATTCCAGACAGTTCCTGGCGAGCCCTGCCCAATCCCTTGGACTGAATCTTCAGGAAGACATCAGAACTCACTCTGTGGCTCTAGCTTCTGGATGATGGGCAGAGCACTCATCACAGCCACGGAGGTGATGGTCTTCACACCCTTCTCTGCCATCTCGCACACAGACTTCAGGCACGGATACTGATCCTTTGTACTGCTATAAGCCGAGGAGACGAGGTCATACGTGGAGCTCACCAAGGGCAGGTTGACTACCCGAGTCACCACACTCTGCAACCAAGCAGAGGATGGTGTTAACGCCTTCAAAACACGTGGGCAGGGAAAGGGATCAAGAAACAGTATTTAGGGGCGCCTGGGTGGCACAGCGGTTAAGCGTCTGCCTTCGGCTCAGGGTGTGATCCCAGCGTTGTGGGATTGAGCCCCACATCAGGCTCCTCCGCTGGGAGCCTGCTTCTTCCTCTCCCACTCCCCCTGCTTGTGTTCCCTCTCCCGCTTGCTGTCTCTCTGAATAAATAAATAAAATCAAAAAAAAAAAAAAGAAAGAAAGAAAGAAAGAAAAAGAAAAACAGTATTTAAAATTCATACCAGTTGTGGAGCAACTGCAACAGATGCCATTTTTCTTCTTGGCAAAAGAAATCTGTGGAAGAGACACTGATGTCAGGACACAGGGTAAGACCCTCTCAGATTCATTCTCCACCCAGGTAAATGCCAATTTCAGCAAGAGAAAAATTCAAGATAAGGTTAGCTGTAGTCTTCTGCACCTCTCCCCACCCTCTGGCTCTCAGCTCTCCCCTGGGCAAACACGTCATGAGGCCAGCTTTCAGAATTTATGGGTAAAGTTCCAATAAAAGAGAGGGCCCGTGGGGGATAAAAGCAAAGCCACTGTATTGTTGAGATGTTGGTCTTGTCCACCAGGATACTAGAAATGCCTTTCAAGTAGGAATTATATGTTCAGAAAAACACTGGAACCAAGTTAAAAACCATGTTAAAACTAAAGAGAGAAGCCTGGCTGGCTCAGTCAGTAAAGCATGAGACTCGATCTGGGGGTTGTTGAGTTCAAGCCCCATGTTGGGTGTAGAGATTACTTAAAAACAAAATCTTTATAAATAAACAAAACAAACATTTAAAAAAAAAAAAAAAAGATTTCTAGTGGAAGACGTTTCTGGATTTATTCCTTCCTTGGGAAAGGACTGAAACTCGTCTTGGAGAGACTAAGCACAAGAGCTCCGAGGGATCGAGAAACATTCCAGGCGGCTTTTCATGGAAATTTAGTGCCGACGACGACGCGTATACACCCAGACTGCCTCACTGCTCAGCAGCAGAGTGGGAAGAAGAACCCACAGCCCGCTGCCGGCCACTTCAGACCCGGCCAGTTCACCCTCCGGCCGCCGAGGGTAACAAGGCTGCAGGAGATGAGTAAGAGCCCTTCTTAGGACGCAAGTCAGGCGCCAGTGCCCACAGCCTCGCTGTCGCTGCTGGGAACCCCGTTAAGGCAATTCTGCCTGCGGAGAATGTGCTAGCGCATTTCCTTTTCAGTAACGTACTGGCGAGACGAACGGAAAATGTTACCCCGCCACCAAGCCCGGAAGCTACACCCGCACTGAGGCTGCGGGAAGAGCCTCAAAGGACCAAAGCCAAGGTGAAAAGCGCAGGCCCCGCAGACCACCCCTTCCCAGCTCCGACCCGGAAACCGCCCCGAGGCGGCGAAGCCCGCAGGCTCCGGGACCCCCGCCCCGCGTTCCCGCCCGGAGCCCCGCGGGGCGCAGGGGGGCGCGCACCTACCAACCCACAGTAGCGCAGAGCACAAAGTCCAGCAAGTCCCGCGCGGCGTTCAAAGTGCGGGCGCGGGGGACCGGGCTATATACCCCGCCCGCCCCGCAGCACGTGACCGGCGGCCCGGGACGCGGAACAGCCGCAGGCCCCGCCCGCGGTGGGCGCGGGGCCGGGAGAGGGGCGGGGAGGCCGGTGGCGGAGGCGGCCGGGGCGCGGCCCGACCCCGGGTTCCGCCAAAAGGCGGAGGCGGAGTCCGCGCACAAAAGAGCAGCAACCTGTTGATTCCGGTCAGTCCTCAGAATAGAATTGTCTTTAAAAAATGGAAACCACGGCTCCTAGACTTATTTTTAGCAGGTAAATCACTTCTCAAGTTTTGTGAAATTCTAACCCGATGACGGACCCATAGAGATTGTTTTATTGCTCTTTTGCTTTTCAAGTCAGTCCTTGAGTCGCAGTGTCCAAAAAGGGCCTTGGAATAACCGTCGGTTGGTCCCCCTCTTTTTTTCCGAGCGACACTTAAGCCCAAAGCACTCCAGGATGTTAGCTGTCTATGCTGATTATGCGAGATGGCCTTTTTTTTTTTTTTTAATTGCAGGTTCTGCTTTTTAAAAGAGTTAGGAAGTTAAGTCACCAACATTTGAGCCCCAGTTTTTTTGCCTTTAAAATTCAGGGACTTGCTCCAGATGACCTGAGCAAACAAGTCGTGCAACGGCCCCGGCCCCGGGCAGGGTAGGAGTTCCGGGGACTTTCCCCGACCACCGGCAGGGGATCTCCAGGGGCTGCTGCCGCCGGCCTTCGCCCCCCTCGGCTTTCTCACGGGGAAGTAAACAAGGGACAGTTGGCAGGTGGAAGGGGATCATATTTAAAGCTCCAAACTGACCCACTAAAAATGTATCCCTTATACAAGACCGAATTCATACCTCTTAGAGGCTCTCAGCAAGAAAATATGGTATTTTTCTCTCCCTCTCGCACCGTGTGATTAAAAATCATAATACTAAACCATTAGATAAATGTTACAAAGTCCAAAAGTATCGAGTTGGTTTTTAGGTTTTCCCCCACTATGTTGACATTTTCAATGCTTTAAGCGATTAAATTCCCCTTTTTTTTTTTCTTTTTGGTGTACAAGCTTTGTTAGGGCGGTAAGCAGATGTTTGGTGTGCCAGTTGTTAATCTACCCCTGCTCTGATGTAAGATGGCAGGTATGTATTGACTTTTGAGTAATGACGCATCGGGTCGTTTTTTGTTCTTTGTGTGTGTGTGTGTGTGTTTACTTCCTTCCAACCTGACCTCTCATTTTGTAATGGAACACTCTTGCCCTTTCACCTACTAACGGCTTTTCCTTTTGAGTCATTTGTCCTCTTTAAGGAGGAGCAAGCTTCCTTTTGTTTTTCTATGCCTCTAAGGGAGAGGGCTCCAGGGACTAATCCTGCGGCCAAGCCCACAAGAAGCTGGAGCAGTCAGCGCGTATAACCCTCTTTTGTACTCCCAAGTCAGTGAATTTGGAGCCAGCTGCAAGAATAATGTCCAAGTCTTCGAGGTGATTTTGATAGTCTGATATTTGAGAATCATTGTTTTACAGAAGTGTTTTTTTCTATTTTTTTTAAAGATTTTTTATTCATTTAAGAAAGAGAGCACAAGTGGGGGGGCGGGGGCAGAGGGAGAGACAGACTACCACCACCCCCAGCCAGGAGCCCAATGTGGGGCTCAATCCCAGGACCGGGAGACCATGACCCCCTCTGAAAGCGGAGGCTCAACCATCTGAGCCACCCAGGCGCCCCTAGAAGTGTATTTTCATACTGTGGTAGGGGATTCGTACTTCAATCAAAAACACCTAGGGTGCGTGTTAAAACATTCTGCCTCCTACTCCAGACCTATTGAGCCAGGATCTCTAGGGAGTGAGGCCCAGGAGCCTGCATTTTTTAACAATACCCCTTTTGAGCCCCTGTACTCTTCACATAGCACTTATACATGTTTCTCACATTTGAGCCCCACAACAGTCTGGAAACCCATCTTATTAATGAAGAACAGCCTCAGACAAGTTATGGGATTTGCCCACAGTCTTATGGCTAACTAAGCAGCAAGCTACCCAAGACTTACATCCTAGAGGCATGACCTAGGCTAGTTACCTATTTCTCTTTGCCTTAGTTCCCTCACCTATAAAGTGGAAATAATAACAGTCCTCCATACTCTAAATAAAGGGCATATGGGTGTTCACTGTACTGGTTTTTCAACTTTTCTGGGGCTTAAAATGTTTCAAGAAACAAGGTAGCAATAATGTAGCAATGAAAGAAAATGATCAGACCTATAATTATATGCAATGTAACTTAAATGAAGGAAACTGTAGACAAGTAACATTGTAGAAAACAAGCAAACTAAGCTCTGCTGTTAGAAGTAAGCGCGACAGTTGCTTTGGGGACTGAGGCCGACTAGTAACTGGATGTGGCCGTGAAAGGCCCTTTGGGTGATGCTTATTTTTTCTTTCTTTCTTTTTTTTCTTTCTTTCTTTCTTTTTTTTTTTTTAGAGAGAGAGTGTAAGAGAAAGCATATACCACACACGAGGGGGTCGGTATGAGAGGCAGGGCAAAGGGAGAGGGAAAGAGAGAATCCCAACCAGGCTCTACACTCAGCATGGAGCTGGATGCGGGGCTCAATCCCATGACCCTAAGATCATGATCTGAGCCAAAACCAAGAGTCACTTAACCAACTGAGCCACCCAGGCACCCCACTGCTAATTTTTTCTTGTGCCGGGAGCTAGTAACATGTTTGTACTCTTTTTGTGAAAATGTATTAAACTTACATGAATGTATATATTGATATATATAAAATATATTAAACCTATATATTTTTTGCTTGTATGTTCTACTTCTCTAGATAAGTTTTGAAAAGTTGAGAAAAGAAAAAAGGATAGTTGTGCTTACTTCATAAATTTTTGCAAGGATTAAATGAATCAATGCCAGGTACCTAGAAATGGTAGCTATTATTAATGTTTTATAACCACACCCACAGCTTTTTTTGTCCAAGAGAGCCGTGCTGGGCATTGGGCTAAAGAGAGCTCAGCTCACAGGAGAAGCAGAAGGGGCTCCAAGGGACCAGCGACATCCTAAGCCCTGCCTAGTCTTCCCGGACTACAAAGTATGGGAGACCCTGTTGACAAAGAAACCTATCCTAGAGTTTGTAGCAACTCAGCCTTCTTTGAGTATGTAACTGATACAAAGTAATAGTGAAATAGCAAGAAAGAAAATCTGGCAATGAAGTTTCCTCTTCCAGAGAAGGAACAACAGGTTCTGTTCCCTGGCTTATGTCTCTTCACTCTGGGGTAAGCACTGTGTGTTCCAGCTACGTCCACCTGCATTGACTCCTCCGTGCAGCCTTCTCTCCCTCCCAGCCCTCCCTCTTTGGACATAGCCTCAGTCTCTCTGCCTGGAATGCCTGCCCATCTGGCAAACTCTACTCACTCTGTGCCACGCAGCTCTTCTCTGTGAGGCCCTCCTCAGCCCCAAGGCCACAAACTCAGAAATGGCAGAACTGAGCCTGGTAAATGGCAGAACTGAGCCTCAAACCAGGTAGATCTGACTCCAAAATCTGTGGTCTGTGCTCTTAGGCAGTAAATACACTTGACCTTCATGGGCCTCAACTGTATGAAGGCGTTAGATGGTATCTAGGGTTCCTCCCAGCTGTATTGTCTTAATCCAAAAAAATAACAATACATTGTTTATGGTGTTACAATGTTTTCTATGAACATCATCCCAAACCAGACAGGTGACTTTTCCTATTCCCTTATCATAAGACAGCCCCATCCAAACACAGGAGAAATAATACTATGTTTATTTCTTTTTGTCTAAGCTGGAAATTAGATAAAACTGCTTTTCTCATGAACCAGAGACAAAAATGATGGGTCACAACTAATGAGTCAGGAGGCCAGATGATTTCTGTTTTACCAGTTCAAACTCCATGCAGTGGTCACCAGCAGGAAGAATTTCTCAGATGACCCAATTAATCTACTTTCCTAATCATGCCCAGACTTGATCCTCTGCTGTTCTTTTATTCCCCTCCAAATACCCAGAGAGGAGAAGGCAGCTCCTCTTTCACATGGCCTGTATCTTGACTTAGTTTCCAAATAAACCACCCTCCTTCTCCTTCTCAAAGAACTTCATGTATTTTAGCCTGCCAGGGCCACCTCCCTTCTCTCTCTGAAATAGATAACTCAAGTACAAGAATACAAAAAATGGATCTCATCAAATTTTGAAACTATGTCTTGTCTAATTTATTTCTTTCTCCTCCATCTTGTAGCTCATTATAGGTTTGAGATTTCATAAACTGAAATCCTGGGCTGTCACAACTTCATGTACTTTTTTTTTTTTCTCTTTAAGTGAATGCAATTATTTTTTAAAAGATTTATTTATTTTAGAGGGAGAGAAAGAGCAAGCACAGGCGAGGGAGGGGCAGAAGGAGAGGGAGAGAGAATCACAAGCAGACTCCACATTCAGTGTGGGCTTGATCCCATGACCCCAAGATCACAGCCTGGGCCGAAACCAAGAGTCAGTTGCTTAACTGACTGAGCCACCCAGGCACCCCTAAGTGAATGCAATTATTAAATGAATTCATAATATAGCTTACTTTTTGTTTTTTATTTATATCCAATTTATTCCCTATTACACATAAAGGACTTAGATTGCCTCACAAAACGCATGGAATATAAGAAGAATACATTTTATTTTTTTAAAAGATTTAATTAATTTATTTATTTGAGAGAGCTAGAGCAAGAGAGAGAGAGAGCACAAGCGGGGTGAGAGGCAGAGGGAGAAGCAGGCTCTCCACTGAGCAGGGAGCCCAATGTGGGACTCAATCCCAGAACCCCAGGATCATGACCTGAGCCAAGGGCAGATGCTTAACCGACTGAGCCACCCAGGTGCCCAAGAATACATTTTAAATAGGTAAGAAAAATAAGGCAAGGAGTATGATGCAGCTTACTGTTTTCATACTATCATCACATCAGGTAATTACTGTTCACAATAGGAGGGAGAATCAGTGATTCAACAAGGATGAAGAAACAGCTCCTAGCATAGTAATCTATTATGTGAAGGTAAGGTGCCGCAATACAGCTTATTAATTATAATAAGTTCTTTTGTAGTTTCTTACTACAGCATGAGACAGTGGCCAAAAACAAACAAACAAACAAACGAAAAACAAAAAATAAAAACCATTGAAATCAGAGTCCTGACTTTTCCCCTTCAGTCTTATTGAGATACAGTAGACATAAAACATTGCATAAGTTTAAGGTGTATGATGTAGTAATTTTGTATACGTATATATGGAAAAAGGATTACCACAATAAGGTTAGTTATCACATCACATAGTGACAATTTGTGTGTGTGTGTGTGTGTGTGTGTGTGATGAGAACTTTTAAAATCTACTCTCCTGACAACTTTGCAATACACAAAGCAGTACTGTTAACTATAGTCACCTTGCTGTATATTACATCCCCAGAACTTATTCATCTTATAGTTAGAAGTTTGTACAGAGTTCCAACTTGGAATCTATGTGTGCTGTGGTGATAACAATAACACCTACCTCAAAGGATTATTGTGCAGAAAAATAAGACAATGAGTGTAAGGCCCCAAACGTAGCACCAGGCAAATAGTAGGTTCTTAGCTAGTGTCATTGCCTTTCTCCTTTTAATTTCATTTTGTTGAGAGAAAATAGAGCTAAGTAAAATTACAGGTGATGAGAATGAACAGAATTTTAGAGCAGAAAGAGATCCTTTTGATGGCCCCATCCAGTGAGTCCCTATGTGCATGACAATGGCCGGGGGCACTTTTTAAAAATATAGATTCTGGGACCTCATTGCCAGAGATTCTTTTTCACCAAATTTAAGAAATAGTCCAGAAGGCGCCTGAGTGGCTCAGTCAGTTGAGTGTGTGACTCTTGGTTTCAGCTCAGGTCATGATCTCAGCGTCATGGGATCGAGCCCCACAATGAGCTCCATGCTCAGGGCAGACTCGGCTTGGGATTCTCTCCCTCTCCTCCTGCCCCTCTCCCAGGTCGTACGCTCACCCCCCCCCCAATAACATAAATAAGAAAATAAATAAAAAATCTTTAAAAAAAAAAAAAAAAGAGGAGTGCCTGGGTGGTTCAGTCCTAGGCTCCATGCTCAGTGGGGAGTCTGCTTCTCCTTCTCTCTCAGCCCTTCACTCCTGCTGGTGTGCACGCTCACGCTCTCTCTCTCTCTAATAAATAAATACATAAATAAAATCTTTTTAAAAAACCAAGTCCAGAAACATTATAAAGTAGCCCAGGTCATTCCAGGTAATCCAAGAACTACACTGCAAGAAACACTGCATTCCAGCCAGACCTCTAACGGACAAAGCGGCTGATTTGCCTAAGGCATCACAGCTGGCAGAGTTGAAACTAGAACCTGAGATGCCTGGCTCCATGGCCTTCCCACAATGTATACAAAAATATAACTCAACAGGATGTCTGTTTTATGGAATCATTCGGGCATAAAGAATTGCCCTTTATAATATATACAGTTGACCTTTGAACAACAAGGATTTGAGCCGCAAGTCCACTTACATGCAGGTCTTCTCCAATAAGTGCTATATAGTACTGTAAATATATTCTCTCTTCCTATGACTTCCTTAATATTTTCTTTTCTCTAGCTTACTTTATTGTACAAGTACAGTATATAGCACATATCACACAAAATATGTGTCAATTAACTGCTTATATTATCAGTAAGGCTTCTAGTCAACAGTTCACTATTAATAGTTATGTTTTGGGGGAATCAAAAGTTATATGCAGATTTTTTTTTAAGATTTTATTGATTTTTTTGTCAGAGAGCGACCACAAGTGGGGGGAGCGGCAGGCAGAGGGAGCAGCAGACTCCCCATGGAGCAAGGAGCCTGATGCAGGACTCGATCCCAGGATCCCGGGATCATGACCTGAGCTGAAGGCAGACGCTTAACCGACTGAGCCACCCAGGCGTCCTTATATGCAGATTTTTAACTGCACAGGAGGGCAGCACCCAACCCCTGTGTTGTTCAAGAGTCAACTGTATTTATTAATTTAAACTCTAACTCAAGCTTACTGACCAGCCCCAATGCTAGAAAGAGAACTGAGTCCCAACCTCAAGGTCTAATAACCCAGGAACATATGATCTGGGGGTTACTGGAGCATAGGAGTTTGCAAAATAAATGGCCTTTGTCCTGAGTAACCTAAGCAGCTCCTCCTGGAGGTCACAGTCCTCTGTGTATCAACGTCCATGACAATCAGGACTTGACCACAGGAAAATTGAAAATTGAAAGCAGGCCCCTCACCTACCCTTTCAGCCCATTTTCTCTCCTTCAAGAATCCTCCTTTCCCAAGGTGGTTTCCTGTTCTTCATCTGTGAGGAGTCTCTCTGCTACAGTATCCTCCCCAACACACTCCAATCCTAGCAAGCCTGTGCTCTCAATGAAAAAGTCAAATGCACTTTATAGATGAATTCAAACCAAAACGCTAAAGACAAGTTTATTAGGTCCCCTTCCCGAGGGGCATTTACAGGTTAATAAAAATCTTTTTCTTTTTTAAACACTTTACAAAATACACTCTCATGGGAGGAGGAAGGACATGCTATTCCTCTTCTGTGCTCTGACTCAAAGTCACCTGTCCAGTTTGTTAAGCACTAGAGTTGTGTCTCAAATCCTGTCTGCAACTTTCAGAGCCAAAGTTCTTTTAGCTACGTCATGCTATCTCAGAAGGAGAATGTCTAAAAGTCCCCAGTAAATGTTTATTGAATGAATGTTCATAGAAAAATCAAGAGGGAATGAGGTGGTGGGGGGGAGGTGAGGGCCATTTCTGTAGGGGACCAGAAAGGAACTGTTCTTGGTAGATGGAGAAGAAGGCTATGTGAAGTTAAGAAAGTCTGCCCCAAACACACACACACACACACACACACACCCCTTCTCCCATATACTACCTGTATGTCAGTCTCTAGGCTTGATCAGTTCCCCAAGGACATTAGACCTGTGGTTACCACGTTGATATCTTTTTTGTTCTTTCTCAGGAATTAATAATTGTTATTAGGTCATTTTAATTTGCAGCCTCAAAGCCCAGATGATAACGTAGAATTCTAGATCAGGAAGAAACCCTACTGATGATTTATCTAACTCAGGGGGTATCTCTGCTTCTGTGTGCATGAAAATGGCCTGGGGCACAGAGCTTCAGCTGAGCACCCTCTCAGATGGCTTCCTTAGTTTTGTTGGAGGCAAAAGCTGTCGGCAGGCACCCTTGGAAACCTGTCCTTGTGGCCTGGTTTCATTTTTGTGAAGATGCTTGATCCTTCCATTTTTCTGAGTCTTCCTGTTAGGCAAGAGCAAGGTAGGAAGTAGGGTGGGAGAGGAGTGATTAGTTTTTGTTTTTTATTTAAGTATGTTAATTTTGGAATGATGACTGAGCCAAAAGTTTCAGGAGTGACTTAGCCATTATATTCACTGTCATTCTACATCCTAGCTCTGGAATGTGATTTGGCAAAGATTCTTTTCCTAGCCTGGCTTCTGACAGAGTCAATATTAACGGTCCTTACTGACTCAACAAACAACTGAGAAAGTTAGGGGAAACGTGGCTTCCAACCACTGCCAAGGCCACTTCCTGAATTATCCCACTCTCCGAGCTATAGAATGAAACCCTCAAGGTGAAGTTCAGTTTGTGCATGAGTCATTCCTTTTATCCGAGCCAATTAACTGAAGTCCTAAATTCAATTTAATATTTTATTACAAAAAAATCCAAAACCTTCCCTAAGTAAAGACAAAGGGATATATCATGATCTCCAAAGTTCAGTAGATACCCAGAAGCACAGTACTATAAATGCTATGAAATTCATCAAGAATTCAGAGTTGACCTTCTAAAATTTAAGACCAGGCACGAGTAGATGGCTCAGTCAAGCGTCTGCCTTCTGCTCAGGTCATGACCCAGGGTCCTGAGTCTTGCATCAGCTCCTAACTCAGCAGGGAGCCTGCTTCTCCCTCTGCCTGCAGCTCCCTCTGCTTGTGAGCTCACTCTCTCTCCCTCTCTCAAATAAATAAAATCTTTAAAAAATAAAAATACAATAAAATAAAATTTAAGACCATACTGGGGTTGAGTAATCCTGATGTCATTTTAAAAGATCTGTAAAAACAAGCCAAAATCAATCTGTCTGATGATCTTCAAATGTTAGAACACTGAAATGAAAAAAAAAAAAAAAAAAGGTATGTGACCCAAAGTTATGCTGTGAAAATGACATCGATGATAGCTACATTGCTTTTCCGAGGCTGTAGAAATTTTCACGTTTGGCTTTAGCAAACTAAAATCACCCTAATCAACTGTCCCGGGAGAAAGGGAAGACCATTTTTCTGAAACTGAGATACAGATCAGCCAGCTACCACCATACCCCCACTTTCACCATCTACACTCATTACTTAGATGCCGATTAGCTATAACAGGACGGTAATGGAATATGGACTCAAAAACACGGCTTCCCCCCTCCCACATTAAGGGGTTTCAGGCTGGTTTTACAGGTTGAAAAATATAATCACAGGATCCATTCCTAATCCCCTTTCAGGTCTCTACACTTGCCTTCTCCAAGCAACACACATTCCCAACCAGCCAGCACCAACTTCTGGAACTGCTTGGTGGTGGGGCATCCCCGAAGGTACAAGGTTTCACTTCCATGAGAGGTCTCCCAGCCAATCATTTCCTTAAGAATGCTTAAGTCTCTGCTCCAGGGTATCTTTGTGAGGTATCTAAGACAGGGTTCCTTCCCTTCATGTATTTGTAAGAACTTCAAGGATCCTAGGGCAGAAGCCACACAAAGGTCACCATGTTCTTGACAGCTGTCCAACAGGTGAGCAAGCCACATATGTGGGTCATAACTCATAACCAGTTTCTTTCTCTCTTCCTTCCTTCTTTCCTTCCTCCCTCCCTTCCTTCCTTCCTACTATTCCCTAATGGGAATTCTGTAACTGAAGTAAATTTTAACATATTCAGGGCACCTGGGTGGCTCAGTTGGTTAAGCTTCTGCCTTTGGCTCAAGTCATGATCTCAGGGTCCTGGGATCGAGCCCTGTGTTGGGCTCCACGCTCAGCAGGGAGTCTCCTTCTCCCTCTCCCCCTGCCTGCCCTTCCCCCTGCTCCTACTCTCCCTCTCTCTCTGTCCCTCTCTCAAAATAAATAAATAAAATCTTAAAAATTTTTTAATACATTCATGTTAAATAAATGATCTGGCTACCTGATTCATAACACAACTTCCTATGAAAGATAAAAATCAAGAACTGAAGAACACTTCCAAGAAAAGGAGTAGGAGAGATTTTATCACATTTATTCTGTCTCTCTCTTTTACACACAAACACACATAGCTTGATACCTATACTCCAAACTACCAAGGAATCTCAGTTTGTGCTGCAATTCATTTTTTGTCAGAGATATCATGTGTTAAGGCACACACAATTTGCTTCAAAATCACGAAGTAGGTTTTTTTTTTTTTTTTTTTTTTTTTGAGAGAGAGAGAGCATGTGCACAGGGAGGGGGGCCAGAAGAAGAGGGAGAGAGAATCTTAAGCGGGCTCCACACCCAGCACAGAGCCCAACTTGGGGCTTGATCTCATGACACTGAGATCATGACGTGAGCTGAAATCAAGAGTCAGATGCTTAACCAAGTGAGCCACCCAGGTGCCCCACAAAGTATGCCATCTTGAGAGACATATCAAATAACTGGCAATGGCAATTTGGGGCAGATTGTTAGGAACTGAAAAAAAACTCCCACTTTTCATATTACATATTTCTTTAAACATTTGAAAATGTGTAATGAGCCTGTATTTCTACTTTAGTAGGCAGAAAGCATAACAAAATTTAAAAACAAAAAGCTTCATAATGTGAGTAACTTGAAGCTTTCCCACAAAGATAAGGTACAAGGGAAGGATGTCCCCTCCCACCATTCCCTTTTACCATTGTACCGAAGTTCTAGCTAATAAATAAGGCAAGACAAGAAAAGGAAATAAAAGGCATACAGTTTGGGAAGGAAGAAATAAAACTGTCTCTGTTTACAAATGGCATGCTAGTCTATATAGAAAACCCAAAAGAATTGAAAAAAGAATTTCTGGAACTAATAAGTGATATAGCAAAGGTTATTGCAGCATACAAGGTGAATACACAAAAAGCAGCATGCCTAACCCTTACAAATGGGTCACATGTTACCATCATTAGCTTCACATAGACTTCTTTTGAAGTCCTGCCTATCTTTGAGGATCCCTAATACAATCTTCAAGCAATTGTGGGGTCCCTGAAAAGACTTGGCAGCTTCTTACCAATCCTCTGAATCCATAGGAAATTAGGCAGGTAGAAATCTCGGAAAAAGTAGAAGGCCCTAGGCTTCCTTTTCCTGTGACTCCTTGTCTTGGGTCTGCAGGCACTATCCTCCCCCTGCCAGAATGAGCAGTTTCCCTTCAGGTCCTTGCTCATACCCCCCAGCAACCATCACCGCAATCACCACCAATAGCTCACCCCTCATCCTCTACTTTTTGTTTGTAGTTGGTTCTCCAGATGTCTCGGAAAATGGCTGATGGTTGTAGGGGTCCAATCTATATTGACTGTTGGCAATGACACACCTCATGCTTAGTCAAAGACATGTGTTAAAACTGGACTGTGAAGGGGGCGCCTGGGTGGCTCAGTCGGTTACGCATCTGACTCTTGATTTCAGCTCAGGTCTTGATCTCAGGGTGGTGAGTTCAAGCCCCGTGTCGGGCTCCACACTGTGCCTGAAGCCTACTTAAAAAACAAAAACAAACAAAGAAAAAAACTGGCCTGTTAGGTAGAGTTCTCAAGATGTGTAGATGAACAGTGTTGGAGATGAGAGAAGGAAGCTCTGTGCTCTTAGGCATACAAATCAGTTAGCACAATGCATATTGCCAGAGAGCCAAGAACACATTTTCCATGACACCCAAAGAACAACACACGTATTCAGGGAGGCCCCGCCATGCAACCAAAGCAACAGATGGAGAAATCATGACCCCTACTCTTGAGGAGCCCCAAATACAGGTCATGTCTGAGGATTCTGGCGTTATAAAGCAGCAGGGTAATAGTGCTCCGTGTGTGTGTGTGTGTGTGCGCGCGTGCGTGCGTGCACATGCACGTGCACTTGCACACATAATGAACAGATTCCTGCTAATCACCAGCCTGGTTGCATACACAACTCCCTGAAGACATTCTTCATTTCTTCACCAAAGCAAGTTCTGCTGCTCAAGCTCTCACTTTCCTTTGGCTTTTCCGGCTTCGGCACTCTCCTATCCTCCAGCCCCACTTCCTGTCTCTAGGGATCTATGAGCAGGAGGTAAGTATGGTAGTGCTCAGGTCAGCTGCCTGTGAGGGTTGCTTCCACAAGACTCGGCTTACTCAGGCTACTCAAAATCCCCTCCACCACCCCTACACTGTAGCCCTTCCTCCATGCATCATTTCAGGGCCAAACACTCCTAGAATATTGGCCCCTGAAGGGTGCTTGCTTTCTTTCCCAGCCAAGCACGCTTTAGGAAGGAAGCCCTAATTGTTCTGACAAAACATTCTGTCCATTCAGAGTGAACTCCCAATGGAATCCTGGGAACTCATGCCAACAGCCTACCAGCTTGCTGCCGGCCAATTCCAAGAAGAGCCTAGAAGTAAGAGCCTGCTGATTCCTCTGCCTGCTCCCCACCTTACGTTCTATGGTGTCATGCTCACAGCTTACAATGCCCCATTCTTCTGGTGACACCATTTCAACAGATCGGCACAGCTTCCTCCTTAGACTAGCAGTTGTGGGTTTATGACCTTTTCTACCAAACCATAAGGGTGACCGGCAAATGCTCGTTTTTCTGGCCTGTGTACCTTCCTAGAATCCCTAGGTTGGCCAGCATAATTATGAACCCCAGAACATTAATAAGGACAATGACAAGTGGGGATGAAGAATGGTAGAGGGCAAATTATTAACAAAGAACAATGATAGGGGGCACCTGGCTGGCTCACTCGGTAGACCAGGCAACGCTTGATCTCGGGGTCATAACTTCAAGCCCCACACTGAGAATAGAGTTTACTTAAAAATAAATAAATAAATAAAATCTAAAAAAAAAAAAAAGAACAACAAAAGAAACCTCAAAGTCTGCACGTAAACTAAACACAAAGTTTTGTGAAACTGAATCTTGTAAGTTTACATAATTTAATAAACCCTAGGGGCGCCTAGCTGATTCAGTCAGTATAGCATGCAGCTCTTGATGTCAGGGTTGTGAGTTCGAGCCTCATGTTGGGTGTGGAGCCTACTTAAAAAGAATAGTGATCGATCATAATTTAATAAAGCACAATTACATTTTTTTTTAAAGTTTTTTTATTTATTTATTCGACAGAGATAGAGACAGCCAGCTAGAGAGGGAACACAAGCAGGGGAGTGGGAGAGGAAGAAGCAGGCTCAGTGCGGAAGAGCCTGATGTGGGGCTCGATCCCATAATGCTGGGATCACGCCCTGAGCCGAAGGCAGACGCTTAACCGCTGTGCCACCCAGGCGCCCCCACAATTACATTTTTAACAAGATAGAATAACTTCAACTTATATGCCTATGTCCTATGCCAGACATAATCACATATACATAAATATAAATATAATAAAGAATTAAAAATAGCAGCAAGCTGGTCGAAAAAGAATGTGCCCATCTAGTGACTCAGGTTAAAATGAATTTCATGAAAAAAAAAAGACAATATAGTGCATTGATTAGAAGCACAGCCTAGAATCACCCAGATCTCGGATGCCAAAACAGTATCCAACTTGCAGGAACTGCCTCTAAGAGAAAATAGGAGGGAACCAGGAGAGGCAGAGAGAGCCATCAGACCGTGATGTAGGGCTCACCTGACAAGAAGATAGGGATGGAAAGGAGGGTGAGCGGAAGCATGTTAGCTCACAGTGTCTTCTAAGGAACGTTCAGCAAGGCTGTTGGGGAGCACGCAAGCCACCAGAGAATGAGCCTGCCTTCATATCCCTGTGCACCCCGTCACTGGCCAGGAGCTGCCCATGGGCAGCATGGCCTTAGCTCAAACACGTGGGTGCATTTCAGAACACAGTGGGGCCCTCTGTCAGTTGCTTCCTGTGGTTGGAAGGGTATCTGAGAGGCGTATCTCGGGGCCAGTGCCCGGCCCCTAGCCGAGAGCTTATGCTAAGGATATAATAGGAAAACATGTCTGTGACCTTGTGGGCTTTAGCGTGAACGTCAGAGCACGAGCAGTTGGGAATGCCCGGCTTGCTCAGGGTGGGACGCTGCCCTTCCCGAAAGCCCCCCGGATAACGAGCTGCCAGGAAGCCTGGTCTGCTAAAGGGCAGAACACCGCCCCAGCCCCAGCCGAAACCTGATTGCTCTTGACGATAGCCCGCAGTGTCCATAGAAACATGTCTAAGAATAGGCCTCACTTGGGGTGCCTGGGTGGCTCAGTGGTTAAGCATCTGCCTTTGGCTCAGGGTATGATCCCGGCGTTCTGGGATCGAGCCCCACATCAGGCTCCTCTGCTGGAAGCCTGCTTCTCCCTCTCCCACTCCCCCTGCTTGTGTTCCCTCTCTCGCTGGCTGTCTCTCTGTGTCAAAGAAATAAATAAATAAATCTTAAAAAAAAAAAATAGGCCTCACTTGCTGGATGTCACAGCATCTACTCCCGTGACCTTCCCCGTGATGTACTACTATTCACTAGGACCACGCGACTCCCCTTGATTGTATCTGATTGTTTACTGCCGATAAATACGCGAGGTTGCAGCTGTTCGGGGCGGTCGCAGTCTTTGCGGGCGTCGCCTGCACCCGCGCTTCCTTTCACCGCTAACCTGTCTGTGGCTTGTCCTTCTCCCGAATCACGCTGCAGGCCACCACACTTAGCTTCCTCTTCAGTGAAACAGGACCTCCTAGGGCAGTTGTGGTGCTCAGAGGAAGCAGTGTTTAGGAACACTGTGTCAGCTGCAAGGTATTTAGTAATATGTAAACTATGATTTACACAGGACTACGCCCCAATCACGAGATGTAGTTCTCACCTCCTATCTCCATCTGCCTCCTTTAATGCAAGTCTGCAGCGGTGAAGTCTACCTCCAGTCTGTCTGTGAGCCCCTCGTTCTTTTTGTTTTCTTATAAAGATTTTTGTTATTTATTTTGAGAGAGAGAGTGTGAGCAGGGAGAGGGGCAGAGGGAGAGAGAGAATCCTAAGCAGACTGCTGAGCGCAGAGCCCAATGCATAGCTTGATCCCAGGACCCTGAGATTATGACCTGAGCTGAAATCAAGAGTCAGACACCTTACCATGTGAGCCACCCAGGCGTTCCTGAACCCCTCCTTCTTCTGGGCTACCCAATCTAGTTCCTTCCTGGGCCCAGCCCTGCCTGGAAAGCAGGAATGGAAAATGAAGACCTTTGGCTCATAGTGAAAGCATCCTCAAATAGACTGAGGCAGCTGGTTGCTGACAGGTCAGTCCAGTCCCATGATGACCTAAGCTGGACATTGACTTCTTTGCTTCCATGCACAGCAAGTTCTGCAATTTAACACTTATGATACTACTTACAAAGAGTCATACCATTAGACTTTGAGAGCTCTACATCTGTTTTTTAGTTTATTTATTTTTTAAAGATTTTTTATTTATTCATTTGAGAGAGAGCAGGAGCAGAGGGAGAGGGAGGAGCAGACTACACCCTGAGCAGAGAGCCCAAGCCAGGGCTCCACCCCAGGACCCTGAGATCATGACCCGAGCTGAAAGCAGACGCTTAACTGACCGAGCCACCCAGGCTCCCCTATATTACCTATTTTTGAATAGGTAATGCATACATATAATCTGATATACAAAACTTACAAAAGGGAATTCAGTGAGAAGTCTCCTTCCATTCTTGTCCTCTAAGTACAAACTTCCCTGCCCACCCCCAGGCCACCAATGTTATTATTTTCTTGTGTATCCCCTCAGAGATATTTTATGCATATTTATGCTTATAGTCTCTAAAACTGCTAAGAGGAAGTCCCTTAGAGGGTACCTACTGGTCAGACTAGGTTAACATTATTTAGCTGCAACTACTGTGTTCTAATTTATCTCATTTCTACCTTATGGAAACCATAAGAGGTAGGAAGCATAATTTTTCAAGATTTTATTATGAAGATTTTCAAACATGCAGGGAAGTTGAAAGAACTGTTCAGCGAACACATATACCCATCACCTAATGCTACAATTAACAATTTGCTGTATTGGCTTTAGTTATCATTTCCAGTGTATTGCTGGGGAAATGGTCAGATGGTCTACATAGCTTAATGAAAGTCACACTGTTGACAATGTGTGTTTAGTGCTTTTTCCAACTCATCGCACTGCTTTGCTAGGGACAAAGGTGTCGATGATTGGTTGCAAAAGCCTCATCTGCCATCTTGCCTCCCATGCACTCCTTTTCTAGGCCAGCATTTCAAGCAAAGTCCAAAGAGATTAAAGTTTCCCAGGTGTCTGAATGTGGTCTGCAGATAAGCCCCAGAGAACACGAGTTCTCTTTTACCCTCATAATATCCCTACTCACGTGCAGCGCGTGGTGCTACGATTCTTCCACGAGAGATTTTTAACCTCTCGTAGCTGACTTCATTCTTTCAAAAGCACAGGAGCTTGAATGAAAACCCGCCTTTTAATGGATCCCCAGGTGATTCCTATGCGCATGCCAGACTGCTACCCTCTCCCTTCAACCACAGTTAAAGAGGAGGCCAATTTGCCAGATAAATCCCAAGTGAAAATAAAAAGCAATTAATAAAATCTCCTTTGCCTCTTCACTCCCCTTCTTCAAAACCTACAGTGCCACGTATCAGGCTCCCATTCTGTACCAGACACATTATTTTTCTAACCCTCAGAGCATTTAAAAAGATATTCTTATTCTTAATGAGATGAGACTCAGAGGGTTAGAAATCCACCCCAAGTTCAACGGCTGTAAATTTTCAGCATAGGTGTGTGCATTTCCGAGTCCTGCTGCTCTCTTTCCCCTGCATGACTCTGTCTCTCAAAGCCCTGGCAAGGGCCCCTGCCTACACCTTGCCCATCTGGGCCATAGGCCTTATGTTTGCCTGTCACCCAAGGCTTTTGGACTTGTCTCTCCCTCCCTGGACTTCTCTGTCCCGTGCCCATGTCCCTTTCACTGCTAGCTTACCTGGGTCTTGTTCTCTCAGCATTAAGCAGTTCCTCTTGTCATCTGGGGATGATGGGAAACACCTGTGCCGTGTAATGTGGTCCTCTGTGGGCAGGGGAGGAGGGAGACTCGAGAATGTGGCAGGCAGGGGAAGAAGTTCTTGGGCAGGTAGGATGCACTGTGCCGGGACATGCCCTGTTCTGATCCAAATAACTCAAATGGCCATTTTGTATGTGGTACTGACTTGTGCCTATGCTGGAGAGAAAGATCCCATGAAATGTGATTCCTGCCCTTACGGAACATGAATCCAGCAGGGGAGCTGGGACCCAGCCACATAAAAGCCCCGTGAGCAAAGCACACAGAAGCATGGAAGAGGTTATTTCTGCGTGGTGAAATTATAGAGGACTCCACAGAACAAGCAGCATTTGAGGCTCGCCGAGTGGAAAGGGAGGGTGGGAGGGAATGGGCATGCCAGGCCAGGGAAGCCCATGCAGAAGGACAGAAGGGAAAACAGCCTTGGGGAGTGTCATGCAAAGAGTCCTGCGTGGCCGATCCATAAAGCAGGTTAGAGGCCAGTGGAGGGAGATTAAGAAGGTAGATTGGGAATGGCTCATGGGAATCACTGAAGTTTGAGAACTGATACGGTCAGAAGTGGGCAATTATGTTGCTACTTTGGCACAGAAGATGGATTAAAGCAGAGCAGACAGTGACCAGATTGAGAGAGGTGACCAATTCGCACCGAGAATGAACCTCAGAGAACATGTAGACGAGTGGCTTTCAAACTTTTTGGCCGTGAAACCCTTTGTGCAAATGAGATCTTGCTCACCTGTGTAAACAAAACGGATTAAAGTTAAATTGCTCTGATTGGGAAAAATGGGGGGAAGTATCCTCCCTCTCATTCTCTCGCATCTTTTCTCTCTCAGCAGATTCCAGAGGGGCTTTTGCTTGAAAATCGTGATGAACGATAATCAGTCAAACTAGGCATGCCTGGGTGGCTCAGTTGGTTGGGCGTCTGACCCTTCAGCTCAGGTCATGATCCCAGGGGCCCGGGATTGAGTCTGCGTCGGGCTCCCTGCTTACAGGGGAGCTGCTTCTCCCTCTGCCTGCCGCTCCCCCTGTTTGTGCTCTCTCCCTCCCTCTCACTGACAAATAAATGAATAAAATCTTAAAAAAAAAAAAAGCAAACTATAATCAAATCCTGCCTGCCTCTTGTTTTTGAAAATAAAATCCTGTTGGAACACAGCTATGCCCGTTTGATTATATGTTGTCTGCAGATGCTTTCATGCTACAATAACAGAACAGAGTAACTGAATGAAACAGAGACTATTTGGCCACATACAGAAAAGGGTTGTGAACCCCTCACCTAGAGCCTTGCTCCAAGTATGATCTCCAGACCAGCTGCATCGGCTTGCACACATTGTCCCTACACACACACAGCTCATGGCGGGAAGGTTGATTTAGGCATCATTACCTTGGAGGAGATAACTGGAGTTAGGAGTTGTGTGATATGGCCATGGGTCAAGGAAGAGAGTCCAGAAAGAAGAGAAAGGAGGATTTAAGTAAACCTTAAAGAATACCTAGATTTAGGGAGCAGGGCAAAAGAGTCAGGAGAAATCATTGGGAAAAGTGCCAACTCTCATTGGTACCAGTAAAGGAGACCCATTGACTTTCTAACGTTTTTGATGAAAAAATCTGAAATATTCCTCTCTCCTCCAAACGCCTTGAAGAGTTTGCGTCTTAGGAATTCAGGATGAATGATACAGGGAAGATACGCTCTTGCTTCTCACTGTATAAATGCCCCCGTACACACCTCTCTTGACCTTCCTCAAAGCAGTGTTTTGAGGACATTAATATTTATTCTTAAAATGCAAACTCCTCTCTAAGAAGAAATGTGCGTAATGCTGTGTTTATCAGATATCTGGAATAATATGGTACATTCCTTCTTTCATTTAAAGACATATACAGGGGCGCCTGGGTGGCTCAGTAGGTTAAACTGCTGCCTTTGGCTCAGGTCATGATCTTGGGGTCCTGGGATCGAGCCCCACATCCAGCTCCCTGCTTGGTGGGGAGCCTGCTTCTCCCTCTCCCTCTATCCTTCCCCACCCCCTCCCAGCTTGTGCTCGCGCTCTCTCTCTCTCTCAAGTAAATAAAAAGAATCTTTAAAAAAAAATAAAGGTGTATAAAACTTTTTAAGTTGGCATACATGTCAGGAAAACCACCATACAACTCAAATGAATGAATGCCTTTTTACAAACCCGGTCTGTAAGTGCCTCGTCTGCAGGCAGACTCTAACTTCCTTTTCTCCTTCAGGGGCTGTCCATTACAGGCAGGAGGAACTTAGAGCAAACTGACTTCCAGAGGTGCTTGTATTACTGGTTTGTAAGAAAAAATGTTATCTGAGCACACCTCTGAAATTGCTTTTATCGACTTTCTTTACCTCTTGTTTTGAAAGATTTTTGAAGGGTCAAGACGATGAACTGGAAATTGCCGGCCTTTTGATGGGACCAGATTTCTAAGATAACAATAGATATTTGGTTTACTCTGTATATCTTTTTTTTTTCTTTTTTTTTACCCTATGTATCTTGGAAAAGATCTGCAGAGATCCGCCTTTAACAGTCGTTAGTTGCTTTTAAGACACAGGATTCTGATTGCCGAGATTTTCCTCAAAGCCGTTTTCTAACACATGCTTTACTGTTACTAATGGCTTCTTTTTTTTTCTCCTTATTTCTCTACTCTAACCCTGAGTCACGGACCAAGTGTTGAATATTCCAAAGGGAAAGAAGTAACAATTATTTATAAGATTGTAGTATCAGTGTTAATCCTAATGTGCTCACAAGAATAATTTTTTAGGGGCGCCTGGGTGGCTCAGTCGTTAGGCGTCTGCCTTCAGCTCAGGGCGTGGTCCCGGCGTTCTGGGATCGAGCCCCACATCAGGCTCCTCCGTTATGAGCCTGCTTCTTCCTCTCCCACTCCCCCTGCTTGTGTTCCCTCTCTCGCTGGCTGTCTCTATCTCTGTCGAATAAATAAATAAAATCTTTTAAAAAAAAAAAGAATAATTTTTTTAAAGAAATGTAAACTTTATTTGGACTCCACTGATCTGTACCAGTTATCCTTCTAGATCGATGCCGTAAAATAGAAATTTCTGCTAGTGATAGAAATATTCTATATCTGTGCTAACCATATACTAGCCACTAGCCACCTGCTGCTATTGAGCATCTGAAATGTGGGTAATGTGACTAAGGAACAGAAGTTTACGTCTTGCTTATTTTTAAATAATTTAGCCACCTGTGGCTACGTGCTCACATGCACACTCTCTCAAAATAAATAAATCTTTTTAAAAAATAAACTATTCAAAGAGTGCCTGGATGGCTCAGTCAGTGTCTGACTCTTAATGTGGGCTCAGGTCATGATCTCAGGGTCATGGGACTGATCCCCTCATCAGGCTCCCCTTAGCTCAAAGTCTGCTTGAGATTCTCTCTCTCCCTCACCTTCTGTGTCTCTGCCTGCTTGCGTGAACTCTAACATAAAAAGTAAAATCTTAATAACAAAAAGAAATAGACTATTCAGGGAATTTCCAATTGATGAGGGAGCAGAAGGCAAGCTGAGGGCAAAGCACAAGAGGACACCCCGCAAACCCCCGTCCCCACTCCGGGGTGGGATCTGCGTGACATTCCCCAGACGCTGCGGGCTGCCCTAAAGCTAAAGGAAGGGGGGAAAACAACAACTAGTAGTTAACTGAGAGAGATCCCAGTCCCACAGGATGAGATTCTCCATCCTTTACAAATGTCTTCGTGATTTACAAGAAAAAAGAAATCTTATCAATCGCTTAACTTCCAGAAACCCAGAGACTCAATTTCCCAGAGCCCTAACATCACCCTCCCTTTCACAGTGATGCGGGGAAACAAAGGCAGAAGGGAATGTAAATAGAATTAAACGTTCTTATATCCTGCAGCCCATTGCCAAATACCTGCGGTAAGCAGACTGTAACGTTCCTCCAGGGAACTCCCAACTGTCTTCATGTTAAGGCCTTGCTAGAGGGAAAAACAATCTTAGCTTGATAACAGCCAGGCCTCCAGGATCCTGAAAGTCCATTTGGACACCACCCTTTGTCCTAACCTCTCCCAACTCCGAGGTATATAATCACCACCCCTCACAACCCCGGTGCAGCTCTTTCTGCCCAGGGATCCTGTCCCCGTGCTTTAATAAAACCACTTTTCTGCAGCAAAGACGTCGCAAGAATTCTTTCTTGGCCATCAGCTCTGGACCCCAACAACACTCCAAACCACGTCACAATGAACGCTATCTCTGTACCAGGTACTTCAGTAGAACTGGTGAAAGGAGACGAAAGTGTCCTTCACCGTTCTCAAGGAGCCTACAGTCTATGGGAGGAGAAAAGATTGTTAACAATTAAATCACTACTTGAAGACACAATGTAATCTAAACAAACTCAGAGCCTGTGGATGTGACTGAACCTGGCGCTCACTCGAAGGAGGGGTGGGTGGGAGATAGTTGCAAAGAAGCTCTTACGAAGGTGGTGTCCTGAAGCGAGGCCTTCAAGAACAAGTGAGGAACAGGGAAGGGAACCATGGTAGCAAAGTGCATGATACACACGGGGAAAGCTTAGCGTGGTGAGGCTGGGACAGAGGGTACACTGGAAGATGGTAGGAGATGAGGCTAGGAGGGTAGATCTGGGAGATCCCCAAAGAGCATGCGAAGGGAATGAACTAGAACAGAGGCGAGCCACTCGAGGTATGGAAGGGAGTGAAATGAAGGGTATTTGGAGGGGGTGGCAGACAAAGAGGCAGGGACCAGATCATTACGGCTTGGTGTGATGAGAGCAGGAGTGTAGATTTCATTCTTACAGTGATACCGGGGAGTCCTTGGAGGAGATGATATGGTTTCTGGCAGCAGTGTGAAGGATGGATTGCAGAGAGATCTGGAGGATTCAATAAATCTTCAGGAAGGACAGCTATTTTGAAAGAAGAAAGAGCTAGTTCGTCTGCTTCCATGGAAACCTTGAAGTTTGAAATCTCTAGGAAGCCAGAGATGGGAAAGCCAAGTGTTTCTTCAATCTAAACCTTGTCTATACCTACTTCACACGGAGGGTCATGGGTAATTCCTGGACCCTCCCTAGAATGCAAACCTATCCCACAGCATGGTCTGACTTTCCTTATCAGTGTTTTGGCCTCTACACAGGACTATGACACTCACTGAAACGTTCTCAAGAAGTACAGTTGCCAGTCACAGAATCTTGACTTTCTGGTACATCACTAAATTGGGTTACTTGTTCCTCAACTCGCCACTGTTTGGCTAACATGGTAGAGAGTAGAGGTGGTGATAGGTAGGACAGAAAGACAGAAAGGGCAGGTAGGAAATGACAGTAGCAGTAAGGTAGATAAAGGGCTTGGAGTCCTAACAAATTCGTGGCCGAGCGGTTAACAGTATGGGCTCCAAAACCAGACCACAGAGGTTCCAAACCTCAGTTTCCCTACTAATAGCCGTTTAGTATAACCTTTTTTTTTTTTTAAGATTTTTAATTATTTATTCATTCGATAGAGATAGAGACAGCCAGCGAGAGAGGGAACACAAGCAGGGGGAGTGGGAAAGGAAGAAGCAGGCTCACAGCGGAGGAGCCCACTGTGGGGCTTGGTCCCATAACGCCAGGATCATGCCCTGAGCCAAAGGCAGAGGCTTAACCGCTGTGCCACCCAGGCGCCCCCGTTTAGTATAACCTGAAGCAAATACTTAACCTCTGTGTTTTTCAGTTTGTGTGCTTACAAAATGAAGATAATAATAGAACCCACCTCTTGTGAGTACTACCCAGAGGGCTTACCACAATACCAAGCACGTGGTAAGGGCTCAATAAATATTTATTACTACTACTACAGAATGAAAAAGATAAGCAAGTGCTGTTTTCTGTGGCTGACATGGAAGAGTGGTCTTATTTATTTATTTATTTATTTATTTATTTTTGGAAGAGTGTTTTTTTTTTTAAGATTTTTTATTTATTTATTTGACAGAGATAGACAGCCAGGCGGAGTGGGAGAGGAAGAACCAGGCTCCCAGTGGAGGAGCCCAATGTGGGACTTGATCCCAGAACGCCGGGATCACGCCCTGAGCCGAAGGCAGACGCCTAACGATTGCACTACCCAGGCGTCCCTGGAAGAGTGGTTTTAACTTAGGTTTTTTTTGGGTTGTTTTTATTTTTTAATTTTTTTTTTTTATTTACTTATGTGACAGAGAGACAGCCAACGAGAGAGGGAACACAGCAGGGAGAGGAAGAAGCAGGCTCCCAGCGGAGGAGCCCGATGTGGGACTCGATCCCGCAACGCCGGGATCACGCCCTGAGCCAAAGGCAGATGCTTAACAACTGCGCTACCCAGGCACCCCTATTTTTTAATTTTTTTTTAACTTTAAATGTATGTGCTAATAACGTTTATGAAGTATTTAGTTGTCTCAAGTATCAATATACAGTATTAAAAAGAATTATTAGGCCCATAGACAGTACTATTAATAATTTCAGGGAATCTAGGTGAAAGTTCACAAAGGAGGGCACCGTCATTGCAACACAGACTAGACCAAAGTTCAGAGCTAGTTAGAGTTGCTAAGTTATTCATTTATAAGATCAGTAAACCTTTGAGCACCACAAGGTGGATGTAAAACTTAACAGGAAATGACTGAAGTCTGGAACAAAGTCCCATGCACAGTGAAAAGTTGTGCAAGAGAAAAATGATGAATGTTAAATGTCAGGATGATGTGATACATTGCTCAAGATACTGGTGAGCAATCTGTCTTTGCAGGAGTCAGATCACGTCTCCCTTTAGAAAAGGTTTTCCATTTGCCCTCGACATTTTCAGCCTCTGGGTTACTTCCCAAAATGCATTTGCCTTAAACTAACAAGCAAAGAAAATCTTTCTCAAGTGCTCTGAGTTCATGAGTTCCCTTTTCTAGACTCTGTCATCAGGGGCATAGTAGTCTGAATGAGGGTCCCCTGAAGAGACTGTTTATGAATGTAAGAGGTGTTCAGAAGTGATTATGATGGGGGAAAGGAAGGCAAAAGGAGATGTAACTTACATTAAAATCTCCTTAGAGCTCGCAGCCCACTGACAGACACCCGGCAAGTGCACAGTGTGACCTTCCTCAAGGAGCCTTAGTACCTTTTATGTTTAAAAGGAACCTTATCTTGGTAGCAGCTGGGCCCTCAGGGTCCTGAAAGTCTTGCTTCCAGATTCCTTGGAGACTTGCCCTACCCCTCACCCCCACTAATTAAAAAGTATACAGTCACTCCTCACAATCCCAGTACAGCTCTCCTTGCCCACAGGCCCTGTCCTATGAATTGGGAAGGGGTTAAGGTCTAGGCAGGAGAGCGAGGGGGCCCCTGACTCCCCTGACTGGCCTCTGGAACTATTCTTGGCCGGAGGAGACTCTGAGACAGAGCGGAACGAGAGATAAGGGAACAAACGAAGAAGGCACAAGCATCTCAAGGCCTCACGCTTCCCAGTCAGTGTTCTCAATAAAAGACTGCCACTAGGAGCCCTCAGCGGCAACCCATTCGGGACCCCTCCCACTCCAGAGAGCTGCTGCTTTCCCTTCTGCTCTCACCTTCACTTAATAAACTTTTACTTCCCTTCACCCTTTTGTGGTCTCGAGATTCACTCTTCGACTCCCTGAGACAAGAACCCTGCCATCCTGCAACACTTAACACCTGGAGCTGGGAGCTGAGAGTCACAGGGGTGAAGACAGATTCCCATAAAATTGAGAGGAGTTAAGAAGAATCACCCTCTCGAATCAATCAACAACATATGGGGAGGCAGTGCAGTGTGGAAGGTAAGTAGCTTCAAGGTCAGACAGATACAGGTTTTAGCACGAGCTTTCGCCTTTGCCAATGCTATATATACAAGGTAATTCATTGCAGAACTGTTGATAATTACAAATGACTAGACATACACCAAGTGTCCATCAGCAGGGGACCAGTTAAGTAAATTATGGTATAACTACGTGGAAAGTTACCCAAGTGGAAAAACAAGGTACAAAGCAGTGTATAAAGGACGTCACCCTTTGGGGAAAACACAAAAAGGAGAAAACAATTTTCTATTTATATCTGCTTGTTTAGGAAATAGAGTATCTCTGAAAGAATATTCAAGAAACTACTAAGACTGATGGTGAGGGGGAAGGGAAGTGAATAACTGAGAAAAAAAAGTTTGAAAGAGAAACTCGTCATTTCACCTTTAAACTACATGACTCTGTCATCTGTCCAAAAATTGAAACAAAGAACGGTTTTTAAAGAACAAGTAAAGAGCTACATCTGGAGAAAACTTACAAAAAGAAAAACAAAACCCAGCTTTCCTTTCTACTAGTTATGCAAACTTGAATAAGTTACTGCACTTTTACAGGGCTCAGTGTCCATACATCTAAATGAGGATAACAATAGGACCTATCACCTAGGTTTGTGTAAAGATTAAGTGATCAAATATAAACGTACATTGAAAGATAAAATTTACATTTACCTTAATGGCACTGTGCATGGCACAGAAATACTAGATACATATTAGCTCTTAACATTATTATATGTGTTGGAATTCTGATAATGAAGGCTATTGAGAGGTTGCAAAGAAAGAAGATACTGGCTATTCCTGTATGGAACTTACGGATATATAGATATGGATATGGATATGGATACACACACATATACATGTATATATGTATGTATGTGTATATATCATCTGTATATCATTTTTCTCTTGCACAACTGTATACATATATAGAGATATCTATATATATCTATATATCTCCTCATCCCCACCCTGCTTCGTAATCAGTAACTTCATCCTTGGAATAGTTCTGACCAAAAATCTTAGAATCATCCTTGAATCCTCTCTTTCTCACACCCCACATTTAAACTATTAACTAAATCTGTTGCCTCTTCGCATTATTATCAAAATATTTCCAGAATTCAGACCTTCCTCATCTTATCTTTTCTATATACCCTAAGCCAAACCATCATCTTCTCTTGTCTGGCCTTCTACAATAGTCTCTCAGGGAGCCCCATCCCCTCATCCTATCCTGTTCTCAGCACAGCAACCGTGTAATCCTCTGCTCACAACCCTTCGTGATGATTCAACTCACTCCTAGTAAAATCCAGAGCCTTGAAGACATGATCTGGCCCTATTGCTTCTTTGACCTCAACTCCGACTCCTTTCCCACTTGACTATGTTTGAGTCACACACTGGCCCCTTTTCATTCCACAAGCATGACAAGCTAGGAGATGATAACAGATATTTGAAAAAATGAGAACTCAAGCCAAAAAAATATTTTAAGGGTATGAAATTTGTACAACACAAAACACTTCCTCAAAGGACTGGGAGAGATCTCTGAAGCCAACAATTAGAGAAAAAACATACTTTAAAGGATCATTTAATAAAATGGACAAAATAGTCACCCAAAAAGGTGTCCAGAAATAAAAAATCAGTATTGTATAACCAGATTACAACACAATAAAATGAAAAACTTGTAACAAGATGTGCCTGGGTGGCTCAGTCGGTGTCTGCCTTCAGCTCATGCCCTGATCCCAGCCTTGCGCTCCTTGCTCAGTGGGGAGTATGCTTCTCCCTCCCCCAGTTCTTATGCTCTCCCTCATTCTCTCTCTCACTCTCTCTTTCCATCTCAAACAAATAAAATCTTTAAAAAAAAATTAATAACAAAAATGATTTTCAAATGCAAACCAACCATCCTTATATGGCCTTTCTTAAGATTTATTTATTTTAGAAAGCCAGCAGGAGTGGGAGGGGCAGAGAGAATCTCAAGAGACTCCCCACTGAGCGCAAAGCCGGGTTCTGGGCTTGAGGCTAAAACCTCAAGATCATGACCTGCCCAAGAGTCAGACACACAACCGACTGTGCCACCCAGGCGCCCCTTTCTTACATGGCCTTTTGGTTTTCAAAAAGGCATCAAAGCAATGCGATGAGTAAAAGAAAGTAATTTCAACAAATTATGCTGAAACAACTAAATATTCATGTGGAAAAATGAATCCCAATCCTTAGCTCACAAGATACACAAGTTTGAGATGGATCAGAAACCTAAATGTAAAAGCCAAAACCATAAAGCTTCTAGAGGAAAACGGGAAAATGTCGACATGACTTGAGATTAGACAGAGGTTTCTTAGAACACAGAAAGCAATGACCACAAAAGGAAAATGGATAAAGTAGACTTCATCGAAATTGAAAACTTTGGGGGCTCCTGAGTGACTCAGTCAGTTAAGCGTCCAACTCTTGATTTTGGTTCAGTTCATGATCTAGAGGTTGGGGGATCAACGAACCCCGTGTCGGTCTCTGCAATCAGTGTGGAGTCTGCTTGTCCCTCTCCTGCTGTTCCTCCTCTTGTTCTCCTTCTCTCTCTCAAATAAATAAATAAAATGTTAAAAAAAAAACACAAAACCCTGAAAACTTCTGGTTATCAAATGACACCCTTAAGGAAATGAAGAGGCAAACCACACGTGGGAGAAAAATGTTAGCCAAGCATATATCCGATAAAGGTTTGGTATCTAAGATATATAAGGAATTCCTATAATTCAACAATAAAAAGACAAAAAACTCATTTTTAAAATGGGCAAAAGATCTGGATAGTCACTTCACCAAAGAAGATAAGTGAGTGGCCAGTAGCATAGGAAAGGAGCTCATCACTAGCCATCAGGACATTGCAATGTAAAAGTGAACGCGGTATCAAAACATACCCAGCAGAGTAGCTAAAATGTTTTAAATGGTGATGATATGAACACCCAAAACTCACACATTGTTGGTGGTAATTAGAACTTGAAAGTTCTATTTTAAGGGGCGCCTGGGTGGCTCAGTTGTTTGAGCGTCTGACTCTTGATTTCAGCTCAGGTTGCTCGAGCCCCACGTTGGGCTCCACGCTTGGTGGGGAATCTACTGGAGATGCTCTCTCTCCCTCTGCACCTCCCCGCACTGGTGCGTGCACCCTCTCTAAGATAGATCTCAAAAAAGGATTTTAAGAAAACCTATCTGTAACTTTGAATTTTCTTCACATTGATCAATATACACAGAAAGGCAAAGAGGAAACAGACAGCGTGGGGGCAGGGAGCCAGGAAAACATAGAAAAAGTTGTCCAAGGACCGAGTGGTGAAACAGAGAGAAAACTAATGGGAACAGAGTAAACAACAGAGGAAAGGAACAGGAGTCAGAGGCAAAATATGAGCTACCAGGAAGAAAAAGGCAGTTTGGAGGAGGGGAATCCCAGTGGGAAGCCAGAGGCAAGCTTAAATGAGTTGACACCTGAAGTGCTTACAAGATTGCTTAACACATAGGATACACAGTATCTGAATATACTTATCGACTGTAAGTCAGGGGGAAAATTAAACAAAAGGGCAGGTATTCAATCACTGTTTAATCAATAAATGTTTAGTTGCTGTGCTGGCATATAAAATAAATTGGTTATAAGTGTTCTTGCTAAATTAGCATTACATTTTTTCCATGATTCTATTTTTATTGTAGCCCACCACTGTTTTAGATCTATTGATGAGGTGGCAAGAAATATTTAGTATGAAAGTGGGTTTCTCTTTTTCTGATAACAACCCTATGAGAGGTAAATGAGAACCTTTTACCGAAGGGCTTTTTTAACTTAAAAAAGGAGACAGGGGCGACAGGCTGGCTCAGTTGGAAGAGCGTGAGACTCTGATCCTGGGGTTGTAAGTTCAAGCCCCACGTTGGTTATAGAGAGTACTTAAATAAATTTTAGAAAATGAGAACAATTAAGGGGGCAGTTGGCTGCCTCCGTCAGTGGAGCACGTGACTCTTTTTAACTCTTCCTTTTTTTTTCCCCCTAAGTAGGCTGCACACCCAGTGTGGAGGCCAACATGGGGCTTGAACTCATTACCCTGAGTTCATGACCTGAGCTGCGATCAAGAGCCGGTCACTTAGCCAACTGGGCTGCCCAGGCGTGCTGAGCGTGTAATTCTTGGTCTCGGGGTCATGAATTCAAGCTCCACGTTGGGTGTAGAGCTTACCTAAAAAAAGAGAGAGAGAGAGAGAGAACAGTTAAGTAATCCACTTGTGGTTAAATAAAAATTGCAGTACTGAGGGGCGCCTGGGTGGCTCTGTTGGTTGAGCATCTGACTCTTGATTTCAGCTCAGGTCATGATCTCCGGGTCTTGAGATTGAGCCCCTTTTTGGGCTCCATGCTGGGCGTGGAACCTGCTTAAGATTTTCTTTCTCCCTCTCCCTCTGACCTTCCCCCCACCCCCTGCTTGCACACACACCCACACACTCTCTCTCTGAAACACACACGCGCACACACACACAAAACCCAAAAAACATCACAGTGCTGAAATTCAGTTTTCATTGGATGAAACCAAAGTTTACCAGGGCCATGATTACACTCAAGGTTCCATCCTGAAAATGTGGTGGTAGGTTAGGCTGGAGCTCTTAACTTCATAGGAAAGTCTTCGACTATGTCTCAGTTTCCCTGTGCAAATTGTAAAATGCACAACCAATTAAAAATGATTTTAAAGCACAGCTCAGGTATAACAGCAACATTCTGAAGAATGAAAGTGGGTGGCAGTGGTGAATACCAGATTTTTTTCCCAAGAGGAGAAAGAAGTATCTCAGAGAATGCCAACTTAATGATCAAAAGCCACCTACTGTAAGGTGGTAGGGACTACCAGGTCTTGGGGTGTCAGTGGGCCTTTGATCGCCCACCTGCCAGCTGCCATACTTAGCACCACCTATCTTCTCTCAGGCCAACATTCGCCTTCCCCAACTCCAGTCTGCCAAAAATGCATTCAGGCTCACTGTTATTCTTCCTTATCCCAAATCATTTCAGTTTATTAGCCTAGGACCTGGTAATCATTGAGCTGGCATGAACTTTTTACCCCTGGGTTTCATGGTGTGTCTTACTTTGTTGGAGGTTTCTGGAAAGCCCATCTTTAGCTTTTATACGTCAATAAAATCAAACAGAATGCTGACTGATGAACTTAAATCATTTCTGAAAGCATTTTATCTGTAAATTGCTAACTTCTTTTTGACTTATGGGACCTCTGCTTTTTTATACATGAGACCACAAAGATGCTTTTGTGCAGAATAATATAATGAAGGAAAGAGGAATGAAGATGCCAGGAACAGAAAAATAAGATATATTTAAATAATTCTGTTGCCCACTATTTTAACAAGAAACAGACACAGCTGACAAATCTATATTATATTGGGGTATCTGGGTGGCTCAGAGGTTGGGCATCTGCCTTTGGCTCAGGTCATGATCTCCAGGTCCTGGGATCAAGGCCCATGCCAGGCTCCCAGCTGAGCAGGGAGTCTGCTTCTCTCCCTCTCTCTGCCTCTCCCCCTACTTGTGTTCTCTCTGCCCCCTCTCTCTCAAATAGCAAATAAAATCTTTAAAAAAAAAATCTATATTATATTAAGGACACGTTAGGCCAGAAGCCTTTTTGTATTATTATAAGGAAATAGAATGAACTCCATTATATGAGGTTACAGGTAATCTGACAAATGAAGTATGTTTATGAAGAATTTTTGGCAAAAACCTAAATGTTTTGTTTTTGCTAAACGAACCCATCTAATACATCATATTTCAAAGAGATCATTTTTAGCACAATGAAGAAGTATGTCAACTGGGAAACTATGTTTTCCAGAGATCTGTGTTATAAGACCTAATACTCCCTTGTGAGATTTTTTTTTTTTTAAGATTTTATTTATTTATTTGACAGAGATAGAGACAGCCAGCGAGAGAGGGAACACAAGCAGGGGGAGTGGGACAGGAAGAAGCAGGCTCCCAGCAGAGGAGCCTGACGTGGGGCTCGATCCCATAATGCCGGGATCACGCCCTGAGCCGAAGGCAGACGCTTAACCGCTGTGCCACCCAGGCGCCCCGTGAGATTCTTTTTTAAAGTAACACTGTTGTTTAAAAAAAAAAAAAATTCAGGGCCCCGGGCTGGCTCAGTCAGTACAGCATGCCACTCTTGATCTCGGGTTCATGAATCTAAGTGCCATGTGGGGCATAGAGTTTACCTAAAAAAAAAAAAAATTTAAGGGGTGCTTGACTGGCTCCATTGGTAGAGTGAGTGATTTTTGATCTCAGGGTTGTGAGCACGAGCCCCACCTTGGGTGTGTAGTCTTCTTAAATTTTTTTTTCTTTTTTTGAAGATTTTATTTATTTATTTAGAGAGCGTGAGAGTGAGCAAAAGGAGGGACTGAGGGAGCAGGAGAGGTGCAGAGCCCCAAGCAGAGCTCGATCTCACGACCTGATGGTGACCTGAGCCAAAATCAAGAGTTGGACATTTAACCGATTGAGCCACCCAGGCGACCCCCAAAATGTTTTTTCAAAAAATCCAAATGATACAAGAAGGTATTGAAAGTAATTTTTTTTTTTGAAGATTTTATTTATTTATTTGAGAGCGAGAGCACGAGAGGGGCAACGGGAGAGGAAGAAGCAGACTCCTCGCTGAGCAGGGAGCCCCACACGGGGCTCAATCCTGGGATTCTGGGATCATGACCCGAGCCAAAGGCAGCCACCCAACCAATTGAACTACCCAGGTGCCCCAGAAAGTGATTCTTAAGGCCAACTTCACATTTGAATCACTCAGGATGCTTTGAATAAAATGCCAGTGCCTGGCCCTTCTCCCAGAGAGTCTCATCTCCTTCACCTGAAACGCGCCCAGGCAATAGAGGTTTAGACGCTCTCCTGGTGATTCTAATATGCTGCGAAGCCTGAGAAGCACTGGTGTAGAATGGGAAGACAATCTCTCTTCCAGCCTCGGTCCTTAGCTCCCAATTCTGCCAGATGCAGCCGGCATTGCCAGACTTTTCTAGAGCACCCCTGTATCTCCCACACTACTACACATAAACGGGGTGTAATGATTAAGAGCTAGTCTCCTGAAATCAAGACTATCTGGATTTAAGTATCAGTTCTTTTAACCACTAACTAGCATTTGGACAAATTATTGAACTTCTCTCTGCCCCAGTTTTATTTGTAATATGGTGATAATAATAAATGTCTACTTCCTAGGATTTTTAAAAAATATGTATTTATTTATTTATTTGAGAGAGAAGGAAGAGAGAGCGAGTGCCCTAGAGCGAGTTGGGGGAGGGGTAGAGGGAGAGGATCTTTTAAGCAGCCTCCCCGCTGAGCTCAGGGCCCCACGCAGGGCTCAATTTTATGACCCGTAAGATCATGACCTGAGCTGAAATCAAAAGCTAGATGCTTAACCAACTGAGCCACCCAGGCACCCCCCTTGCCATTTTGTAATGATATGTTTTGCAGATAATTTTATATTGACACTTATAAATGTACTTCTTTCTTTTAACAGCTGCATGGTAATTCACTGAAAGATGTACAATTTAACCAGTCCCCTGTTAATGGGCATGTACATCATTTCTAGTCTTTTGCTGCCACAAACATTTTTGCAGTGAATATCTTCTTATACAGATACTTGTGCATGTGTGCAAATATTCTCTATCACCAGGACAGATGTCTAGAAGAAATGCTGTCAATTTAAAAATCTTGGTGGATATTGGCGAAGTGTCTTCCAGAAAGCATAAACCAGTGTATACTCCCACAAAGAATGTATGAGAATGCCTATTACCCTCAACCAAGTATATTATCAAAACTGCTGAAGGATGCCTGGGCGGCTCAGTCAGTTAAGCGTCTGCCTTCAGCTCAGGTCATGATCCTAGGGTCTTGGGATCGAGTCCCGCATCTGGCTTCCTGCTCAGCGGGGAGCCTGCTTCTCTCTCCCTCTGCCTGCAGCTGCCCCTGCTTGTGTGCTCTCGCTTGCGCACTCTCTCTCTGACAAATAAATAAGTAAAATCTTAACGATAGAAAAGAAAACTGTGGCTATTTGCCAGTTTCCTGAGTTAAAATGGCTTCTCTTCATAAGTTGGTTGATTGATACTGTGAAGGACATTCAGAATCCCTTCAGAGATTTGGAGGCAAACACAGTACAAAAGCATGTGACAAAGATTTCCCTGCGTGCTCTGGGTTGGGAAGGAGGGTTAGATGAGGCTCCACAGAGGAGGTGACTGTGAGTGAGGCCTTGAAGGAATTCGGCCACAGATTGCCTTGATCCCGGTATGCAAGGAGCCAAATTCTCACCAACTGTGTGTTGACTGAAACAGCAAAATTAAGACAGTTGGAAACCATGTTTTCTGGGTGGCTGAGGGGATTTTGGGTTATATACAGCAAGGCACTGAGGCACAAATACAAGTACATGACTAAGCAAACCACAGATTCAGACCTTGGGAAGGGCTGGGTCCTGGGGGACCAAACAGGGGTTTTAGAAAACAGGCCTGGTTTCTTGCACTGCCCGGATATTGAGCGACACCTAATGGCCAAATGGAAGAAGGCTATATTTTCAGTATTTATTTTCAAGGAAAATGTTGTAGTAACATAAGCACAATAACAACAAAAAAGTTTACCTACAGATATATGGAAAGATGGAAATTTATTTTTCTCCTGTGAATAGAGGTGAAAGCTGAACAAAAATTAATTTTGGGGGGTGCGGTGCATTGCAGGATATAAAAGGGGAAAAAAGATGTTAGAATTGAAAGAAACCTTAGGCCAGAATCCAAGCTCTTCAGTTTATCAACGAGAAAATTTACTTCCAGAGAGAAATAACATACCCAAAGCCACACAGTGAGTGAATTACTGGTGCGCTGATAGAATTGTGATTTGGGCCCAACGAAGAATAGTGAATATTTATCCATCCATTTGCAAAACACAAGATGAAATAGATACTTTTGATTACACTATTACCTGTTAATTCACATTATAGGGTATGTATGGATTTTAATACTATCTATAGTACTTGAGAAAATGAAATAGTCATTACTGGTCGTTAGGCTCCTGCCTAGGGCTATCTGATTTTTCAGACCAGTAGTGGACAAAAGCAGGTAAGTTCCAATGGATGTCAGATTATACTGCAAAAAGTCCAAGCAAAGATTTGACCTCTGTAACCTAAGAGTTGCTTCTCTCATTTTTCTCTTTGCCTTGTATCTGCCAACAGGCAGAGATGGGACAAGAGACCAGGATCAATCCACATCCTTCAATAAACCAAACCCCCAAAAATCCACTGACCCCTCGTGTATGTGCGCCATCATAGGGGTTTTGTCAGAAACAACACAGTACAAAGCAAAGAACAAGTGACAGTGACCTTACTTCTCCAACCTGTTGATCTGAGTTAAATCAAGGGCAGCTTAAATATGGAAAGGAATTTACAATGGTACAACCACGACTGAAAAATATACTTATGAATTCATCGAATAAACTGTATTGAGTGCTAGGGATACTGCAGAGGTCCAGACCCAAACTCTCATGGAGCTTATAACCTGGTAATTTTATATGCTAACAATTGTGATAAGTGCTACATAGAAAAGTACAGGTGCTATAAGTATAAACTATAGCTAATATTTACTGAGTGCTTGCTGTGTACTATTCTTAGCATTTAACATGCATTAAGTCCTTTAATCCTTGCAGCAATAATAAAAGTTCTTTACCCTCATGTTATAGATGAGAAAATTGAGAAACAGGCTTTTGTCACTTGTCCAAGGTTACACAGATGGTAAGTGTACCCTTGGCTGTGTATCCACGGGCCAAAAAAGAATGTATGAGAGATTTAACCTACGTGGGAGAATTAGGGTATAGGTAAGAAGCATAATTACTACCTGTCTTGCCTAGGACGGGTTGATTGCACAGACATCCAGTTCAAAACTCTCTGCTGAGCTACTCATCCATAAATGTCTTCACACAAACTCCACGAAGATGTCCCATAGGCACAGCAAAATCAACGTATCCAGGATCAGAGTCTTCCCTTTCCCTTAAGCTGTTCTTCCTGGTTTCTATCTCCCTAAACGCACCACTATCCACTGAGTTACCCAGGCTATCAGTTTTACCCAACATTGATTTTGGACAATGAGTGCAAAAGTCAACACACAAAATAGGCAAATACAACCTTTATATTATTAAAAACATATTTTTTTAAAAAAGGATTTTATTTATTTATTTGAGTGAGAGAGAGAGAGTGCGGTGAGCATGAGCCAGGAATGGGCAGAGGGAGAGGGAGAAGCATACTCCCCGCTGAGCAGGGAGCCTGATGTGGGGCTCAGTCCCAGGACCTGAGCCAAAGGCAGATGCTTACCTGAGCCACCCAGGTGCCCCTTCCTCAGTGATTCTTAAGCATTTTGGTCCACTGCTTTCTAAAACCGTTCATATCGGAAATGCCTATTTTGGGGGCGCATGGGTGGCTCATTCCCACACCAGGACAATCCAGGGAGAACACTGCTGTTTTCTTAGCTCCTCCTCTTTCCACTCTTTCCTTCTAGAATGACGCACTACACTCTGAGAAGTGGTGTTTTGAGGAGGATGGGGCAAATAGAGAGGTGAGGACAGGGTGACATTACCAACACTCCTCTTCTCCAGGACTGCGTCCTCTCGTGTTGCCAATGAAAGCGTGTGAACCCGGATTTAGCCAGGTTCTTTCTGTTCATGCAAACGAGTTGCACTGCTAGTTAAAATCAGATACCCGGGTCCTTCTCTAGAGATAACCTGCTCCTTAATCTTAGTGATTCTCATGTAGGTGGCCCTTCGGCCACACTTTGTGAAACAACGACTTAAACCTGGTGAGGGAAAGTCCCGCACGTGGTCTCTCCCAAACTAGAGCTCGACTACTGAATCCTGACAGCTTCATTCTCCCAGCTAATAAAAATGAGCCCTGCTGGAAGGAATTGATTCATGTTGGGAAGAGTGCGACCAGTCATCTCTGAAGCCCAGAGATTGGGCTTCATTTTTTCCATTTTTTCCATTCTTCGTGTGCAAACAGATTGCTGGCCTTCCTCAGGGAGGCAGGCCCAGACAAAATCTCTGCAGGCCCTTCCGGGCAGCATTTTTCTGCCAATGAAATTAGGTCAAAGAGAAAATTCAAAGCAATTGGAGGAGGGGAAAAAATATCTCCAAAATGCAACATAAAGCTGGAGGGTGGGGGTGAGACAGTCCACCTGCTTTGTTTGCCCTGGTGAAAGCCAAGTGCTTGTCACATGAATCTCATGCCTTCCTGTTCCCTGCGCTGCCTTCTGAGTCACGGTGGTGGCAGGCAAGGGCCCTTTGTCAGGGGACATAAACCACTCACTGACCATATGACTTGTAGGTGAGGCCCTCATTCCAGGCCAGTGTGAGAAGCGGAGAGGAAGTGCACTGTGGCCTGTTCTCATTGACTTAAAGAAGTTGCTTAGTCTCGATTTGTCTGCAACTGCAAATTAGCAGAAGGCACAGAAAACAAGCTGGTAAGTAGACTTCACATCTGCTAAGTGAGAGCCGCTGCCAGTCCTATTAGTCATTAGGATCGTTGAAGGGTGGAGTCCACCAGCAGGATAAACATTAAACCCAAAACAACACTTCCTTGTAAGAGCTGGGCTTTGCTAAGAAAGCCTAAAAATGAAAACCTCGATGCTGAGGCAGGCAGACACCGTAGTTACAAAAGCCAGTCTTCACGTTTCTCTTTCTGCGGTCCTCGGCTGTCCTCAAACGGTGCTGGGGACACGATACTCTGTGAATTAAGATTTCTCATTGAACGTGTTTACACTGTAAAAAAGCCTCCCCCAGGTTTAAAACGTTCTGTCGTTTAAACGGAAGCGTTTAAGAACCGCTCCAAGTGATCGAAAGAGCACTGAGGTACAATGCATTTGGACCTGGAGTCCGTCTCTGCCCCTCAACCCGATGCTTCCATGTGTTTCGGGATTGCCTTTCCTTTAATGCCCGCGGTTCTTGGTCCCGCCTCTTGGAAGAATGAAGAGGTAGGCCAGACGAAGAGTGGTGGGCAGCAAAGCAAAGTTTCTTGAGCGACAAAGCGATAAAGCTCCCAAAGAGGGAGGGGAACCAAGAAGGTTGCTATCGGAGTTTCGAAGTCCAGGTGTTTTTATGAGATTGTCGGAGGGCTGTTTAACCTGATTAACCCTCCATGCACCTGCTACCCAATCAGGTTTTTGTCGACATGCTCATCCACCTATCAGGTCATTGTTCACATGGGAGAGGGTGGAGGGCTCCTTCCAGGGTGGTGAATATTGGGCGGTAACAGGATGGGGTCTTTTTCCTTTTAAGGATAGTTTCCTCTTAGCACTGGGGCCCCTTGCCCCTGCCTGGCTTTCTTCAGACACTGCTCCATTACACGTAAGAGGTGCTTAATAAAGACCTAACTGTACGATCAACTTAATAATTGTAGAACAGGGGCGCCTGGGTGGCTCAGTCAGTTCAAGCATCTGACTCTTGGTTTTGGCTCAGGTCATGAGCTCAGGGTCATGGGATCGAGCCCCACATCAGGCTTCCTGCTCAGTGAGGCATCTGCTTGAGATTCTTTCTCTCTCCTCTCCTTCTGCCTCTCCCCCTGCTCTCCACTCTCTCCAAAATAAATAAATAAAATCTTAAAAAATAATAATAATATTGTAGAACAGTTGTAATGCTTGATTTACTTCCTGAGCCTCCATTTACGTTTCTGTGAACAAAGAGAAAACCTCCTTTGCGTCTGTCACAGAATTTTTTTTGGATCACATAAAATAAGGTATATTGAAATTTTGTTTCTTATATCTATAATTATCTCAGAAAAAAATGCATTAAAGGGGTGCCTGGGTGGCTCAGTGGGTTAAGCATCCAACTCTTGCTGCCTTGGTCTCCAAGCTCAGCCAGGAGTCTGCTTGAGGTTCTCTCTCCCCCTCTGTGTCCCCTGAAAATAATAAATAAATCTTTAAAAAATGCATTAAATATTTCTGAAAGGATAGATAAGAAACTGGGACTAATGGTAATCTCCAGGTAGGGGAACTGAGAGATCAGAGTCATGGTTAGGCAAAAGATTTTCTTTTCATTGTACTTTCCACCTTATGGGGGGGAGAAATGCATGTGTAAGAATCATTAGTATGAAATTTAGGCTCTAATAAAATCTTCATGAAAATGCAGAAGCGTGTTATTTCATTTACATTTAGCTCTGTTATGACTGCAATGCCTCGCAACAGAGTCTGAACTAAGTGCGTTCTACATGAGAATTAAAATTATACAGTAGATGGGCCTCTGGCTCGCTTGGTCAGTGGAGCATGTGACTCTTGATCTTGGAGTCATGAGTCTGAGCTCCACATTGGGTGTAGAGATTACATAAAAATGTATCTTAAAAAAAATTATACAGTAGAAAGTTGCATACTTTCTGGGGTTACATTTCTTTTTGTTTTTTTAAGATTTTATTTATTAATGTGATAGAGAGACAGCCAGTGAGAGAGGGAACACAGCAGGGGAGTGGGAGAGGAAGAAGCAGGCTCCCAGCAGAGGAGCCCGACGTGGGACTCGGTCCGGAAAGCCGGGATCACGCCCCGAGCCGAAGGCAGACACTTAACGACTGCGCTACCCAGGCTTACATTTCTAATCTGGTGAAATCCAATGCCCTTAAACTATTTCATACAACAGAAACATTAGTTCAAAGACACTTGAAAAGGCAAGGCAGAAAAAACAGTTTGGAATTTACATACTGGAATCTGGGATATAGTACTTGTAAACCTAAACATTTTTTATCCTGGGAAAGTCTGAAATGCAGGGATAACAAGACTACTTGTAATAACCCAATAGAAAATATACCATAAGCTTATTGTGTGCCAACAAGTTTCACTCATTTAATATTTTGACATGACTACTATCTCTTTTTTGATTAGAACTTCTTTAAAAATCTTTTTTTAAAGATTTTATGTATGTATTTGGGAGAGAGAGAGAGAGAGCAGGAGTGGTGGGGAGGAGGGAGGAGGGAGGAGGGAGGGGCAGAGGGAGAGGGAGAAGCAAACTGCCCCGCTGAGCAGGGAGCCCAACCTGGGCACCATCCCAGGACCCCGGGATCATGACCTGAGCTGAAGACAGATGCTTAACCAACTGAGCCACCCAGGTGACCCTGATTAGAGCTTTGACATTGAAGTGGGTTCGCTTAAAATTAGAACTACAGAGAATACATCTGAAATATACAGATTCTCACATGGATATTTGAGTATTAGGGCAATAACTACTGTATAACCTTCTGAAAAATAAATCCAAGTAGATGTGATGGTGAAATCTCTCCTTAAGTTCCTCTTTCTCAATAAACTATAATACTGCAAGCTTCAATTTTCAGTTTACCCAGAAAAGATTGGGTAATAAATGTAATCATAGAGTAGATGGTCATCAGCCCTGTCCAAAAGAATATATATCCCTTGAATGATTCAAGAAACTAAGAAGCAAAAATGCAGGATTTGGGGGCGCCTGGGTGGCACAGCGGTTAAGCGTCTGCCTTCGGCTCAGGGTGTGATCCCCGCGTTATGGGATCGAGCCCCACATCAGGCTCCTCTGCCATGAGCCTGCTTCTTCCTCTCCCACTTTCCCTGCTTGTGTTCCCTCTCTCACTGGCTGTCTCTATCTCTGTCGAATAAATAAATAAAATCTTTAAAAAAAAATGCAGGATTTCTCTGTAAGCAAGACATGAGAATGTCCATAACCATTACTGAGCATTAATCATTTGAGAATCTCCTTCCCATTAGCCTCAAGAGATTATCATGTCTCTTCCTTAGTGTCAGGAGACCTAGAGTTCTGTCCCAGCTTTGTGCCTATAGTCATAACTTGATCTTATCTTTAAAACTTTAAAACCCTTGTCTGTATTTTGAAAACTGGAATAACAGAACATAGTGTGATTCTTGCAAAACCATAGAATCTTGAGCTGAAAGAACCTTAAAGATTATCTTGTTACAGAGTTATTTCCTTATTTTTAAGCAGAACTCTTTTTTTTTTTTTTAAAGATTTTATTTATTTATTTGAAGAGAGAGAGAGAGCAGCAGAGGAAGAGGGAGAAGTTGATTGCAAAGCAACAGCGGACTCAGGACACCCTGTTCCGGTTGCTGTATCTACTGTCATAGCAACAAACATTTATTGAATGACACATTTGGACTAAGCAATACTCTAAGTTCGCTACTTGCCTTATCGCCTTTATGCCTTACAATAACCCTCTGAGGTGTGGGCACTGCTCAGATGAATGTAATAGATAAGAAAAATGAGGCAAAGAGGAAAAGAACTGAATTGCTCAAGGTCACACGGTCACCATGTTGTCTTCCCAGGTGTCAGCTGTTTCCTCTGTAAGGAGCTGGATAAGATCATTTCTGAAATGCACGCTAGGACACAGCTCCAAAACTTTATAAAAATCTTAGGATTTCACGTTGTGAGACTCCTTCTCCCCCCAGGAAGTGTTTCTTTGGAACCTGTCACATTCCTCTGTGACTCTTGAGTATTTGAGGCCTACAGAGGGACATTTTACAATGCGACTGTTTCAGTTCATGGTCAGGTGAGTCTGACAACCTTTCACCCGTGAGCAAGTACTGACTGAGCCGGTGTGAGGTGTCACCCGTGAGCAAGTACTGACTGAGCCGGTGTGAGGTGTCACAGCGGGATACTGCTTTGGTCTTGGTCTTTGTGGTCAGAGAACAATGAAGGAGGAAGCAGCAGGACAAAAAGCTTCCTTTGAGGTGATTATATAGCAGTAGAAGCAGCAAGAAGATGCAGATCACGGTGCATAAACAGGAACCTGTAAGAGGAGTTTAAGAACCTGCAAGTGGGGGCAACCACAGGTCATGTGATCATGCTAAGTTTGGCGCAATTTTTCTTATGCAAATGAACACAAATCCACTAAGAATACAGAGAATTTCGTTGTACAGTCAACTTTTTCTGCATGAGGAACAAAATTATTACCCAAATAATTCTTGAACTGTCGTCATGACCTTGCAAAAAGGAGAGCAATGTTTCTATAAAGATAACCAGTTCTTGACCTTTGACTGATGATGATTACATACAACATCAAAGTAACATAATCATTCATCTTCTTCGTTTTATTGTTGCAAATAATACTTAAACTCAAGGGTAGTTCACTGCTTGCCTTGGTTTTAATTTTCTGCCCACAGAGGTAGACTTCTTATCTCTCTGTAGACATACCAACCTGAAGAATAGGTTTTTCACTCAAAGAGTAAAAGTTCTGTGATTTTTACAAGAGGAATTATACTTTCGTTCTGCTCTGCCTCTGCCCTCTTCTCTTCCAGCTTCATCCCCTCCCCCACTTACAATGTCTCCTTTTCTCCAGTCATTCACAATTTCTTATAGTTTCTCAATACACCAGAGTCTGTCACGTCTCCATATCTTAGTGCATGCTGTTCCCTCCCTGCCCCCCAAATGGAACAGCTTCTCCTCTTTGTATTCCCAATAGGCCTACTTAATTCCTTTTTTTTTTTTTTAAGATTTTATTTATTCGACAGAGAGAGAGACAGCCAGCGAGAATGGGAACACAAGCAGGGGGAGTGGGAGAGGAAGAAGCAGGCTCACAGCTGAGGAGCCTGATGTGGGGCTCGATCCCAGAAGGCCGAGATCACGCCCTGAGCCGAAGGCAGACGCTTAACCGCTGTGCCACCCAGGCGCCCCAGGCTTACTTAATTCCTATTTACCCTCTTAGCTCAGCTCGTTATCATGTCCTCTTAGAGTCTTTTACCATTAAAAAACTGCAATGAATATCCTTGTGTATATCTTTGCACATATTTCTGACTGTGCCTTTAGTGGAAATTATTAGAAGTGAATTTACTGTAACAAAGATTATTAACATGTACCAGGGTCTTAATACACAGAAGAGCTCATTGTCTTAAAATAGTGAGGGATGATAGAAGGTTTACAAAGTCAATCAGTTCCTCACTTGCAAATAACAGCACAAGCTAGCGGCCCCTTCTGCTTCTCTCCTCTTGCCACTGAGCTCTTCTGGTGTCAATACTATTTCCTTTTCATGAATGCACCTGTTCCTGTTTCTGGGGGAGCCTAGAAAGAGCTGGCGCCGTCTTTTCCTGGTGGGGAAACCTCCCCCACGCTCCGCTCTGTTGCCCTGGGGCTGTCCACCTGTCTCACCCGCCTCCTCCCGCTGTGTCCGACAGAAGCTTCAGGGTGTGGAATATTCGATTAAGAAGGGCCAAACGGTCAAACTGCAGGTACTTCCGGGGGCCCTGGGGCTATGATTGATTACAGTAGCGGCTTTCAAGGTAATGCCCTAGGATTTTTCAGTGGTGCTTTAGGGGGCTCTAAAGGGAGAGACAGAAGGAAAGAGAAGGCCAAAGCCCCAGGTGCTCGCTTCTGCACATCGGTCAGGGTCCAGTTTGCCTCTTTCATGTGTACTGTGCTCGAGGAAGGTTTCATTTGAAGAGGAAGTAGTAGAAGAGGAAACAGAAACAAAGACGGAAACAAAACTCCAAGCCTTAAAAAAAAAAAAAAGTCTTACTATGATTTATGAGTTTATGAGTTTACCAAGATTGAATGGGCTGGCCTAGGAACCTCACCTCACCCTTATGTTTCAGATTTGGTCTCTTTTGGAAAATGCATTCATTCATTTATTCTTAAAGTGACCAATTTGTTCTGGTTTGCCCGAGATTTTCTTGGTTTTAGCCCTGAAAGTTCTGTGTCCTGGGAACCCCATTGATTCCAGACAATGTCACCATATTCCACTCATTCTTTCCACCCATTTATTTAAACAAACAAACAAAACAAATCACTGAGCAATTTCCATGTGCCAGGCATGTACTAGACACTGGAGAATAAAGCTTTGACAAAGTCCCTGACCTTGAGAAATTCACAGAGGAGTGGGTTCAGAAGGACACGAACACTCAACAACAAAAATTTGGTAAATGACACTACAGAGCAGTCTTCAAACTTGTGTGTCTCCATCATAAAAATATTGAGCATTCACCCAAATATATTGTATCTATAAATTATACTCATGTTCATAATAACGAGAGCTAAAACTACATGGTGCTAAGAAGTGTCAAGCATTGTTCTAAATGCTTTACAAATAGTAGCTCAGTAAACTCTCACAGCAACCCCGAAGCAAGTACTATTATTATACCCACGATGTTTTAAAAACAGCTGCAAATTCTTTGACATGCCTTCCATCAGAAGATCTAATTCCTCATCCCTTGAAACTGACCTGATCTTGGTGATTTGCTTGGTTAACAGAATGCAGGAGGAGTGACATTTGGGGACCCCTGAGGTTATGTTACTAAATGTCTTGTTCTAGGGGAAGTCTGATGTCATGTGAAGAAACACAATTTGGACACTGGAGAAATACCTGAATGGCCCCAGCTGCTAAAGCCTTCCTAACCCAGGTATGAGGTACATGAGTGAAGAAACCTACAGATAATTCCAGCCCCAGTCAGCATATGGCTGCAACCACATGAGCGATCCCAAATGAGAACCACCTGGAGTCCAGTTATCCTCCAAAACTTGGGAAGATAATAATGAAGTATTAGGTCTCCGAGTCTTAGAGTGGCTTGTAATGCAGTAGTGAGTAGTTGGAACACTATCTACTTTACAGAGGAGGAAACTGAGACACAGAATGGTTAAGTAACTTGATCAAATCAAACCCAGCTAGCAAGTGGCCAAGCCCGCATTGGAGCCCAGGCAGCTTAGCTTCAAAATCCACTGCAGTGTTCTGCCCTTGCGTTAAAAAGCTTACACACACACACACACACACACACACACACACACACACACAGATAAATTTAAAAGGGCAAAAAAAGAATTAAAGTTCTGGTTTTTTCCTTCTGGCTTGACCAAGGATCACCTTGGTCATTCCCCTGGCAATGCTATAGTCACAGAGGAGTAAGTCCTTAAGTCATTGTGGGACCATCAGGGGCAGCAGCATAGAAGAGCTCATCTAAGCTGGATCTTGAAGGATGTCAAAGATTATTGTACAAGGAATGAGGAAGAAGGCAGTAGAAGGGCAATACATTTATATTGTGGGGTACAAGGAGAAAGGTGGTAGGAGCTGGTGCTGGGAAGCTGTGTTAGAATAAGGTAGTGAAGAACCTTTGCACGGAACTGGGAGTAGCCAATGGTTTTTTAACACAAATATAATGTGATAAATTAAAGATAATTTTGGTGGCAGCGAGGAGGTGGCCACAGAGGAAAGACGGAGACCAAACTGGTAAATGCTACAGAACAGGTGCAAGAGGATGGACACCTAAGGACGTGGGAGAAACAGAAGGAGGCAGGTTTGAGAGATATTCCTAGTGCGGCTGACAAGACTGGGCAACCAATTTGATGACGTGGATATTAGGTCGCCCTCCAAACTGTCTCTAGTTTGGCTGACTGCTTGATGCTGCACCCACAACAGAGTAATTCTTCAAGAGTCAGCAATCGCCTTCTCAATAAAGACAAGCAGGTGTTCAAAGCAAAATAGGTATTGAAAACAAAGGTACAGATCGAAGGGGTTGGAGAACCAAATTAACTTGTGGAGCTAAGACCAAACCTCCCTCATTAGAATTACTTGAGATAGCGCTTGGGAATTTGTATTTTTTTTTAAGATTTATTTATTTAGGGGTGCCTGGGTGGCTTAGTTGGTTAAGTGTCTGCCTTCCGCTCAGGTCATGATCCCAGGATCCTGGGATCGAGTCCCGCATCATGCTCCCTGCTCAGCAGGGAGTCTGTTTCTCCCTCTCCCTCTGCTACTCTCTGTCTCTCTTTTTCTGTGTCCGATAAATAAATAAAATCTAAAAAAAACCCCACAAAATACTTAGGAATACATTTACAAAACAAATGCAAATCTTGTACTCTGAAAACCAAAAACTACTGAAAGAAAATTTAAAAGACCTAAATAAGTGGAATGATATCTTATGTTCATGTATTGGAAGACTTAATACTGTTAAGATGGCAATACTTTCCAAATTGATTTACATATTCCACACGGCCCCATCAAAATCCCAGCTGTCTTCTTTGCAGAAACTGGCAAACTGATGCTAAAAATAATATGGAAATGCAAAGGATGCAGAATAACCAAACCAAGCTGGAAAAAGAAGAACAAAGTTGGATGACTCATACATCCTGATTTGAAACTTAATACAAAGCTATAACAATCAAGAGAGTGGTCTACTGGCATAAAAATAGACATGTGGATCAATGGAATAAAATTGAGAGTCTAGAAACAAATCCTCACATCTACAGTGAATTGATTTTTGACAAGGAGGCCAGGCTATTCAATGAAGAGAGAATACTTTCAACAAATGGTACGAAGACACATGGATGTCACATGCAAAAGAATGAAGTTGGACCCCTACCTCACATCATATAAAATGATTAACTCAAAATGGATCATAGACCTAGATGTAAGAGCTAAAACTATAAAAGAGCTAAACTAGAGGTATAAGTTTTCAAGATCTTGGATTGAATGAGGCTATGGTTTTTTAGATATGACATCAAATGCACCCCTCCCCCCCAAAGAAAAGATATAGTGGACATTATCAAAATGTTTAACTCTTTTGCTTTCAGTGACATCATCAAGAAAGTGAAAAGACAATCTAGAGATTAGGAGAAAATATTTGCAAATCCTACATATATCTGATAAGGGCATTCTTTAATATAGCAAGAATGTGGAAAAATTTGAACTCTTGTACACTGCCACTAGTAACATAAAATTGTGTGGGAACTGTGGTTAACAGTTTGGTGGTTCCTTCAAAAGTTAAACATAGAATTATCGTATGACCTAGGAATTTTTTTTTTTTTAAAGATTTTATTTATTTATTCGACAGAGATAGAGACAGTCAGCGAGAGAGGGAACACAAGCAGGGGGAGTGGGAGAGGAAGAAGCAGGCTCCTAGCGGAGGAGCCTGATGTGGGGCTCGATCCCAGGACGCCAGGATCACGCCCTGAGCCGAAGGCAGACGCTTAACCACTGTGCCACCCAGGCGCCCCTGACCTAGCAATTCTACTCTCAGGAATACACCTAAAAGAACTGAAAACAGGTGGCCAAACAAATATTTGTATTCCATTGTTTATAGCAGTGTTTTTCACAATAGCCAAAAGGTAGAAACAACTCAAATATCCATCAAGGGATGAATAGATAAAATGCGGTATATTCATACAACAGAATACCAGTCAGCCATAAAAAGGAGTGAAGCACTGATAAGTGCTACAGCATGGATGAACTCTGAAAGCATGCTAAGTTAAAGAAGACACAAAAGGCCACATATTATATTATTTCACTTATAAGAAATACCCAGAATAGGCAATCCACAGAGATAGGGAGTAGATTAGTGGTTGCCAGGAGTTGGGGGAGAGAGGAATGGGGAGTAACTGCTGATGAATACTGGGTTTCTTGTCAGGGTGGTGAAGATGTTTTAGAATTAGATAGTGATGATAATTGCACAACTCTGTGAATACACTAAAAGTCATGGATTGTGTTACCTTGAATTGGTGGATTATTTGGTTATATTATATATTATATAAAAAATATATATAATATATATGCCATTATATATTATATATTATATATTATATATTATATATTATACCTAAAATATAATATTATATATTATATACATAATATATAATATATAGCAGAAATATATATTATATATTATATATTTAATATATATTACATATAGCAGAAAGAGGAAATTAATCATAAAATTAAATATAAATTTTAAATATATAAAAATTTTAAATATATAAAATATAAAAATATAAAATATAAAAAATAATTTAAAAATATATAAATATAAAAATTATAAAAATTGGCTTAGTGATTAGGGGGACTAAGTTCCACAATCTGCTGTCTACAAACTGATTAACCAGGAGAGCTGGTGGTGTAATTCAGTTCAAGTCTGAAGGCCTGAGAGTCAAGGGAGAGATGGTATGATTCGTAGTCTGGACCATCCCAGCCCAAGAGAAAGGGAATTCACCTTTCCTTCCTCTTTGCATTCTATACCTGGTCCTCAACGGACTGGATGATGACCACCCACTATGGGTAAGGGAGGATCTTCTTTTCTTAGTCTATGAATCAAATACTAATCTCTTCCAGAAACACTCCCATGAACCCAGAGATATTGTTTTGCCAGCTATCTAGGCATCCTTTAGCTCAGTCAAATTGACACATAAAATTAACCATTACAAATGGTATGTCAATTGTATTTCAATAAAGTTGTTAAATTTACCAAGGTTCAGGTGAGAATCAATCAAATGCTATGTATAATTTCCAATGTAAGTTTTAGAAAAGTATCAAGAAAATACAACAGAGAGTAGATGGGATAATGCAAGTTCTATCTTCCTAAGAATAAAATTTATATTTTCATAGCATCAGTTGCTGACTAAAATTCCATTATTAAGTAGTATTTAAATATTATATTTAAATGTTCTAAGTGTCAGACCTCCCTTCCTTAGCTTTTCCACAGATGTAAAATTTTACCTTTGACTCAGACTCTACAACTAAAGCAAGAACAGAAAAATATGATTCTCTTAACCTGTAGATGTGAAATTAAGATTAATTTGCAGGCAGCATGGTGAAATAAAATGGTTTAAAAGTTTTTGTGGATATATAACTCACTCTTCAGATAAGATCTAAGTTGGGCGGGTGCCTGGGTGACTCAGTCTAAATGTCTGCCTTTGGCTCAGGTCATGATCCCAGGGTCCTGGGATTGAGCCCCACATTGAGGTCCCCGCTCAGTGGGGAGCCTGCTTCTCCCTCTCCCTCTGCCTGCAGCTCCCCCTGCTTGTGTGCTCGCTTGCTCTCTCTGTCAAATAAATAAATAAAATCTTTTTTTAAAAAAAGCTCTAAGTTGTGGGTGGGAGGCGCCTGGGTGGGTCAGTCGTTAAGCGTCTGCCTTCGGCTCAGGGTGTGATCCTGGAGTCCTGGGATCAAGCCCCGCATCAGGCTCCCTGCTCCGCTGGAAGCCTGCTTCTTCCTCTCCCACTCCTCCTGCTTGTGTTCCGTCTCTCGCTGGCTATCTCTCTCTGTCAAATAAATGAATAAAATCTTAAAAAAAAAAAAAAAAAAGCTCTGAGTTGGAAGTCCAGCATGTGGAACAGATGACAATGTAAAAGGAGCTCCTTCGGTTGAAGTATGCAAAGAAGGAAGCCTTTGCCTCCATATTCGCTCCTACAGAAACATCTCAGCACAGCCAAGTCTAAGCAGCTCCTTAGTATTCCATGCGCACAGTTTATTTTTTTATGTTTATTTTACTATTTTTTTTTTATTTAGAGAGCAAGGCGGGAAGGGGCAGAGGGAAAGGGAGAGAGAGTCTCAAGCTGATCCCTCACTGAGTGTGGAGCCTTATGCCGGGCTTGATTTCCTGAGATCATGACCTGATCCGAAATCAAGAGTCAGTAGTTTAACTGACTGAGCCCCCTAGGTGCCCCTTTTTAATTTTTTAAAAATTTATTTATTTATTTACTTATTTTAAGATTTAGTCATTTATTTGAGAGAGAGAGAGTGGGGAGGGGCACAGGGAGAGGGAGAATCTCAAGCTGACTCTGCTGGGCACAGAGCCTGGCATGGGGCTCAATCTCACAACCCTAAGATCGAGGGTCCCATGCTCTACCTACTGAGCCAGCCAGACACCCCTAATGGAGCACAGTTTAAACAGTGTGGGGATTCAGCACACCAGTTTTGACAAGGTACAAAAACTCCATGGGCTTCTGGTTCCTATCCGTCAGATGAAAAGACTGAACTAAAACCCCTTGAAAGCCCCTTCCTACTCTCAAAGTTTGTGATTATGTAGCACTAAAACAGCTAACACAAAGGCTAGTATGTACTGGTTTTCAAAATTTTTACCAATCACCCCAGAGCTTAAGGAATTTATTTTATTTTTAAAATTTTACTTTTTTTTTTTTTTTTAAGATTTTATTTATGGGGCGCCTGAGTGGCTCAGTTGGTTAAGCGACTCCCTTTGGCTCAGGTTATGATCCTGGAGTCCTGGGATCAAGTCCCGCATAGGGCTCCCTGGTCAGTGGGGAATCCGTTTCTCCCTCTGACCCTCCCCCATCTCGTGCTCTCTCTCTCTCTCATTCTTTCTCAAATAAATAAAATCTTTTAAAAAATAAATAAATATTTTACTTATTTATTTGAGGGTGAGAGACAAAAAGAGGAGAAGCAGGGGGAGAGGCAGAGGGAGAGGGAGAAGCAGACTCCCCGCTGAGCAGGGAGCCGAACTCCAGGCTTGATCCCAGGACCCTGGGATCACGACCCATGTGGAAGGCAGACGCACAATCATCTGAGCCACCCAGGCACCGCGGGGAATTTTTTAAAAGAGTTTTTTATTCATTTTCAGAGAGAGAGAGAGAGCATGCGCATGCAAATGAGCATGAGAGAGGGGTGGAGCAGAAGGAGAGGGAGAGACAGAATCCCAAGCTGACTCACACCCAGCCAGAGCCGGACGCAGGGCCCCATCCCATGACCCAAGCTGAAACCAAGAGTCAGATGTCCAACTGACTGATCCCCCCAGCGTGCCCCCAGAGCTTAAGGAATTTGAGCAAAGATTCAAACAAGCCTGCAGCTATAACCACCTTTCCCAAACTTATAAAACACTGGATACAGTAAACTTTGGATGAAACAGAGTAAGGGCAAGGCTTATATCAAAGTCAATGAAATAGTCTGAACAAAGGGCAGCTGGTTTCCATTGATCTTTCTTATCTCTTAGATAAAGTAGTTAATGGCCCATAAATACAAACAAAGGATATGCTTATCCCAGGTGGAGGGAGGGTGGCAGCATCTCAAGGAGAAACCTAACAAAGGGCCTCTCCTGAGATGGGAAACTGGCAGTTGGTCAGATAGCTGGGGGCAGGCAAACACTTGAAGTTTTAAGAAAAAGAAACTAGTTGACAAGCGGGGGGGTGTGTGGGTGGCTGGGTGGAGCAGAGATCGTGCGGGCTAAGGTGCTGCCAAGATGGGGAGAGGCAGCGTTGAATAAAGGACGTGGCAGCCTTCGTAAGGAAACATCTGAGGGAGAGCATCAGCAGGTCTTCTCCTAGAAACACAGTGCTAACTCTGTGCTCAAATCAGGCCGGGGACCAGTAGCAGGGGCAGTGCCAGTGAGTGTATTAGAAATGCAGAGGGGACGCCTGGGGAGCTCAGTCGGCTAAGCATCTGGCTTTAGCTCAGGTCACGATCTCAGCGTCCTGGGATCGAGCCCCCCACATTAAGCTCCCCCTCAAAGAGGGCTCTACACTCAGCAAGGAGTGTGCTTTTCCCTTTCCCTCTGCCCCTCTGCCCCCCTCATGCTCTCTCTCTCTCCCTCTCTCAAATAAATAAATAAATAAATAAAAGCTTAAAAAAAAAAAAGGAAATGCAGAATCTCAGGTCCAACCCACACCTACTAAATCACAATCCACATTTTAACAAGATTCATGGTGATCACACGTTAAAGTTTGGGTGTGGCTAGAATGCTGGCTTCACAAAGATAGCAGCTATGCTTTCGCTACCTAGTGATAGGGAAAACTCCCAGGCACTCCAGCTATTTTATCTGAGTTCCATCCAACTTAATAAAGAAATGGCTTAAAGTTAAAAAAACAAAACAAAACAAAAACAAAACACCTTCATGCTAAAAATGATTAAAATCCTCCTTCAATCTTGGGAAAAGTCAGTATAAGCTTAGATTAATTCTGATTAATCCTGAATGTGATAAGTAAAGATGATACAAGATTAAACGATCCTGAGTTCTCATCACAAGAATTTTTTTTTTCTTTTTCGCCTTCTCTCTCTCTCTCTTTTTTAAAAGATTTTATTTATTTGACAGAGAGAGAGAGCATAAGCAGCAGGGTGAGGCAAAGGGAGAGGAAGAAGCAGATTCCCTGCTGAGCAGCGAGCCCGATGTGGGGCTCAATCCCAGGGCCCTGGGATCATGACCTGAGCTGAAGGGAGGCACTTGACCGACTCAGCCACCCAGGCATCCGTCACATTCTAGTTTTCTAAAATATTTTTAGAAATGCTACTTATATAGCCATATTATCTGTAAGGAAGTTCCTCTGCAAGAATCCTGCCATGCAGGCCTGGGCAGTACTGGGAAAATAGAAGTTTATCTTTGGCCCTTTCAGGATTTTCTTTTTTCTTTTCTTTTCTTTCTTTCTTTTTTTTTTTTAAGAATTTATTTATTTGAGAGCAAGGGAGAAAGAGAGCAAGCATGAACCCTGGAGCTGGGGGAGGGGCAGAAGGAGAGGGAGAGACAGAACCTCAAGCAGACTCAGTGCTGAGCTCGGAGTCCAACCCAGGGCTCCATCTCACGACCCTGAGATCACAACCTGAGCCAAAATCAGGAGTCAGAAGCTCAACCGACTGAGCCACCCAGGTTCCCCTCGGGATTTTCTTTTTTACTTTAAAAAACATTTTAGTGTAATATTTAATGTGTACAAAAGAATGTGTTATATTAATATGTGAATATTTGTTCTGCTTAAGAACAAGAACATTATCAATATCAGGATTTACTTCCTTTTGGGGTCTTACACCTGTTTCTGAAGGATTCTGGCTTCTAGAGACCTGGCATTAGGGTAAAAAGTTTGAGAAATACATATTCAGGAAGGTACTACTTGCTGAGAATCGCTTTAGATTTACCATTCCTTTTTTTTTTTTTTTTTTAAGTTTTTTTTTTTTTTTTANTTATTTATTTGACAGAGAGAGACAGCCAGCGAGAGAGGGAACACAAGCAGGGGGAGTGGGAGAGGAAGAAGCAGGCTCATAGTGGAGGAGCCTGATGTGGGGCTCGATCCTATAACGCCGGGATCACACCCTGAGCCGAAGGCAGGCACTTAACGACTGAGCCACCCAGGAGCCCCTAAATTTACCATTCTTCAGTGTATAAAAATTTTAAGCTCAGAAAAAAATGTATATATTCATTGTGGAAATTCTTGAAATTGGGGAAACATATGAAGAAAATTAAAACAACAATCCTACTATCTCCTGATAATTGTTAACATTTTGAAATGTGCAGGCTCACACATAGACACACACTCACATAAGAATACACTATTAGGGGTCTTGAGTTCCTTTCAAGACCTAAAGATATGAGTCCCTAATAGTGGAATTTCAGGCGTTGCGACAGGCTAGTGGGAAACTTACTTGGATTAATGTTTTCTCAAATTGTGTCAAACGAAATATTGCATTTACAAAAAGATAGCATTATAGTGACGCTCCTCAGATAATATTCAGCTGTTAAGTCACCCAAAGAGCTCGAGGGCCATGAGAATGGTGTTAGTAGGGGCGCCTGGGTGGCGCCATCGTTAAGCGTCTGCCTTCGGCTCAGGGCGTGATCCCGGCGTTATGGGATCGATCCCCACATCAGGCTCCTCCACTATGAGCCTGCTTCTTCCTCTCCCACTCCCCCTGCTTGTGTTCCCTCTCTTGCTGACTGTCTCTACTCTGTCAAATAAATAAATAAAATCTTTAAAAAAAAAAAAAAAGAAGGGCGTTAGTAATTTCACAGTGTAATTCCAACAAAATGGCGTCAAATTCATATACTCAGAATAAGGTAAGAGCGTTCAGCCAAATTCATGCCAAGTAAGCGTATGCCTGCTGCCTCATGCATTCCCAAGCTCACAGATACAAATTTACCCAGACTGATGGGTGGTTACAGAATCAGAAGAGTTTGGACAGTGAAATGACACCAGAACAGAACTGGAGTGCCAGGAAACCTTAGTTCCTCCTGGTAAACTGTCCACAAACCAGACAAAGCTGGGTAGGCAAGTGTGTCTGTATCTGGGGGATAAACAAGGAGATGAGAGTTAAATGAAAGACAGACAGGTTTCAAGTGTGGATCACACTAATGTCTTTTCTAATTGAGTGATGGCAACTCGTCTAGCAGGTTCTTCTTGTCCCCTTGGGGGAAAAGCCCGTGCAAACAGGTAACTCTTGCACAAGGTTTTTTGGATTAACAAATTTTGGTTTTTAAGTGAGGACCCTCCACCAAAGAAGAGATCCTATCTAGAGACTAAGAAAGACGCTTTTCTAGCTGAGCTACTGTTTCCCTGTTGGTTTTAGTCTCTAGGACTTAGGGAAACAGTATCTCAGTTTCAGAGGTGTGTAGGTGGAGCTTGGGGATGTCGAGTTTAGGAATTTGAATTGAGAGACAAGCTCAGGAGGGAACAAAAGTGAAAAAACATGCCAGAGGTAGGATCCAACATAAGAGAAAGCAAATAAACTAAAATCGGAGTCCAAAGCCGAAGACACAAATCACAGTGTCGAGGCAGAGAAGGCCAACAGTAAAATTCAGAATACAAGAAAAGTGCAGGAAAGCTGGTGTCAAATAGTAAGTTTCTGTGTATTTTTCTAAAGAGGACTAAAAATGTAAACAGTTGCCTACATGCACAGATCTGGTGGGTTTGGAGGGAGACCAGGTCACTTCACTCACAAGGCCAAGGTTCATATCTGGCAGCCAACCTTGATATCTCACTATATGGTATATTATGGATTGAATCAGCCAGTATAGGTATTTAGCAAACAGTATGTTTTTAAAAGATTTTATTTATTTATTTGACAGAGAAAGGGAGAAAGAGAGCATGAGTAGGGGGGAGGCACAAGAGGGAGAGGGAGAAGCACACTCCCTGCTGAGCAGGGAGCCTGACGCAGGTTTCAATCCCAGGATCCTGAGATCATGACTTGAGCAGAAGGCAGACACCCAATGGACTGAGCCACCCGGCACCCCATTTAGCAAACAATATTAAGCAAATAAATTAGTATACCTTTCATTTGTTTAAATTGTTATATTGAGAAAGTCCTCAGAATTTTCAGTTGTGCTGTTTGTAGATAGAAAAGATTGTGTGACTCACTTGAAAGAGGTTATCACTTGTACATTTATCAAAGAGAGAAATCACCATTTGTATGCCAGAGCAAACTATTGCTAAAAATCTAAAAATAATAGGTCAATCTTGTAAAAGACACTTGCCCGTTAATCATGTGCTTAACAGCTTGGCGGAATTTGCTGTTCCCACTATGGGTGCTTTGGGTTTCAGATTCAGCATTCTGGTCATTTTTGGTTTGTCTGGGTTTCATAGCTGTAAATTATGTTTGGTGTTATCTTGACTAATGTTTTCTTGTCCAAATGGCTGGACTTGGTGAGCAGTAATGGTTAACCAAGAGGTAGACTATCACATGTTTACATTCCTCTTCTGTCTCATATGAAAATACACATAGAGGGGGCGCCTGGGTAGCGCAGTCGTTAAGCGTCTGCATTCGTCTCAGGGCGTGATCCCGGCGGCAGGGATCGAGTCCCACATCAGGCTCCTCCGCTGGGAGCCTGCTTCTTCCTCTCCCACTCCCCCTGCTTGTGTTCCCTCTCTCGCTGGCTGTCTCTCTGTCACATAAATAAATAAAATCTAAAAAAAAAAAAAAAGAAAGAAAAGAAAATACACATAGGACCATTGCTTAACGCTATATTCAGATGATACATTTATCAGGCAAGATTGTATTGAAAACATGTACACAGGCGAAATATAATAGTTTCATCACTTTCAAAATAGACCACATTTCGGTTTTATTCCCAGATGGAGTAGGAGGGCTTCTCTCTGACCCTGAATATGTCTTTTAGAACATCTTCCACCAACGATAGCCCCCATACCTTCAGGCCAATCTAGTCTCAAAATTCCACTGGTAACAAGAGCTCAATGACGTTTTTTGCTCCAGCTTCATGGAGTCCAGACTATTTTCTTGCTACACAAAATTACTTTAAGAGTTCATTGCGGTTTGGTTTTCTTAATTCCCCCTGCCCCCCAGATCAGTTAAAGGTCTTTATCAGTTTCTTCTGACTGCTTTGTTCTCTTCCCACTTGGCTTAAGAATAAAGAGATGATCGTTGCAAAGACACTTCCTTACGCTGACAGAGTGAACTCCAAATCCACAGGGAGTCGTCCGCTACTCTCTTAAAAAGAGAGTAAACCTCCTTTACCAATAGCAATCCAACTGTTCTGTTTGCTTTTCTTTCCTGCACAGTCTCCTTCTCATAGAAAGTCTTACACTTTAACTTATATCAAAGCACACTCTTCATTTAAACATTGTATAGCTTGTATTAAATGATTGTAATAAGCATTCACTGTGTCATACAGTTAAGCAAATGGGGGGAAACAAAGTCTCCATGACCTCACCAGTCCTCGTGGCAGTGTTTTTCTATATATGTGAATGCATACGAATATTCACTCTAATTTTAGAAGCAATCGTCTGTGCATACTGGCTTTTAGCCTGCACTTTTCCACGTAAAAATATACTGTTCAACAACATCGTTCTTAATATGATGCGTCGCAGTCGACCTCATAGATAGATGTTCCACAGTTTAGTTGATGAATATATGCTATTTTAAATTATGTCTCACTATAGCATTTAAACATCCTGTAATGGCCTTAACTAAAATTTAATTAAGATGTAGCTTTCGTTAAAAAAAAAAAGGATGGGGCACCTGGGTGGCACAGCGGTTAAGCGTCTGCCTTCGGCTCAGGGTGTGATCCCGGCTCAGGGTGTGATCCCAGCGTTCTGGGATCGAGCCCCACATCAGGCTCCTCTGCTATGAGCCTGCTTCTTCCTCTCCCACTCCCCCTGCTTGTGTTCCCTCTCTCGCTGGCTGTCTCTATCTCTGTCAGATAAATAAATAAAATCTTAAAAAAAAAAAAGGTAACCTTAGTTATTTTTTAGTTAAAATTTCTGCAAATGGTCTCACTGGGTAAAAAAAAAAATAGTTTTAAGGCATTTAATAAACATGGTCAAACTGTCCTGCTGAAAGTACATACGAATGAACACTTCTTAGTTTATAAAAATGTCTTTTCCTCACCACCAACACTTCTTCTTTTTTTCATTCTTTTTTCCCCTTTCTTCACACATCTGCTGGATGAAAGGCAGTATCTCGTTTTTTTCCCCCATTACTAAAAATGCAAATATTTATTTGCCAGATATTTGCTTATATTTGTTTGCCATTTGTATTTCCTCTCAATCGTCCTTCTTGTTTTTGTCCATTTTTCCCACGTAAATATCATTTTCTATGTAATTTCTTATCTAAATGTGCTCTTTGTGTTTTGATTTGAAACACAATTGATTTGAAAGAGCCGTTCATATATATTAACAATAGCAAAACTTCATGTAGTTATTATAACTTTCCCTGTAATAAAATCTCCCGAACTAGAAAAATCCAAAATGTACTTTAATAAGTGATTAATTCAACACATTAACATTCATCAGTGTATTAGAATACAGAAGACTGATGTCAGAAAGAGTAAAGTAGCTCTGTGTGTGCTGACAGGGAAAGATGTCCATGATACACTCTTTTTTTTTTTAGATTTTATTTATTTATTTGAGACAGAGAGAGCACAAGCAGGGAGGAGGGTCAGAGGGAGAGGAAGAAGCAACTGCCTGCTGAGCAGGGAGCCCTGTGCAGGACTTGATCCCAGGACCTGGAGACGGTGACCTGAGCTGAAGGCAGGTGCTTAACCGACCGAGCCACCCAGGCACCCCCATGACAAACTTTTGAGGGAGAAAGACTACATGCAAAATATCACTTAGAAGGACTCTTATTTTGAAAAAGTTATATAATTTAGGTTCACTTATACTTTGGATGCAGCTCTTCTTTTGTGCAGTAGTTCTGTGAGAATTCTCTTATAGGCAGAAATAATCTTTCTTATAACTTACCTGTTTTGGAAGTCTACAGAAAAGGCAGAATATGACCCAGTTTCATGATAGAGCTACTTTATTTTATTATATCATTTTTTTAAAGATTTTACTTATTTATTTGTCAGAGAGAGAGCGTGAGAGAACGAGAGAGCTAGAGAGCACAGGCAGGGGGTGCAGAACCCTATGCAGGACTCGATTCCAGGACTCTGAGATCATGACCCAAGCCCAAGGCAGGCACTTAAACCGACTAAGCCACCCAGGAGTCTCTAGTATTTTACTTTTAAGCAATCTCTACATCCAACGTGGGGCTCGAACTCAAAACCCTGAGATCAAGAGTCACATGCTCCACTGACTGAGCCAGCCGGGTGCCCCACAAACTGCTATTAAGAATGGCCTACAAGAGAAAAGATTTAGTAATGACCTATAAGAGAAAAGAGAAATATCTTTTTATTTATTTATTTATTTATTTATTTATTTATTTATTTATTTATTTTTAAGTAGGCTCCACACCCAGCATGGAGCCCATTTTGGGGCTTAAACTCATCACCCTGAGATCAAGATCTGAGCTGAGATCAAAAGTCTGATGCTTAGGGGCGCCTGGGTGGCGCAGTTGTTAAGCGTCTGCCTTGGGCTCAGGGCGTGATCCCAGCGTTTTGGGATCGAGCCCCACATCAGGCTCCTCTGCTGGGAGCCCGCTTCTTCCTCTCCCCCTCCCCCTGCTTGTGTTCTCTCTCTCGCTGGCTGTCTCTCTCTGTCAAATACATAAGTAAAAATCTTAAAAAAAAAAAAAAAGTTTAAAAAAAAAAAGAGCCTGATGCTTAACCGACTGAGCCACCTCGTGTCCCAGTAAATATCTTTATATACCAAAATACTGAATGATACATAAACCCAAATGAAATAAATTAGAATAGTGTTATCAAAGGTACTTTAGGTATTCAAGGTACCCTTGGATAATGTTGTAAAGGCAAAAATCTATGTTAAATATGGTTGAGTTTTAGGTTTGTTTTTTTTTTAAAGATTTTATTTATTTATTCGACAGAGATAGAGACAGCCAACAAGAGAGGGAACACAAGCAGGGGGAGTGGGAGAGGAAGAAGCAGGCTCATAGCAGAAGAGCCTGATGTGGGGCTCGATCCCATAACGCCGGGATCACGCCCTGAGCCGAAGGCAGATGCTTAATTGCTGTGCCACCCAGGTGCCCCCCAAGTTTTAGGTTTTTTTTGATAGCACTTTGCATGTTCTATTTGAATAGGCTTATAATAAATTTTTTTCTGTGATCAGAAGGACATATTGATGATTCTCTGGTGTGTAAAAACACATTTATCAGGATTAATGAATATTCAGTTGTTAAAGAAATTACAATAAACTATATATATTTTTTATTTTTATACATATATTTTATATATGTAATATAATATCTATAACATACTGTTATATATATATACACACATACTGTTTATATATAATATACTGTTTATTATTTTTTTATTAAATAGGCTCTGTTCCCAGTGTGGAGCCCAGTGTGGGGCTTGAACTCGCTACGTTGAGATCCAGACCTGAGCTGAGATCAAGAGTCAGATGGTTAGCTGACTGAGCCACCCAGGTGCCCCTATAATAAATAATATTTTTAATTCAAATAGGGGATGGCAGCTCTAGGTGTACCACCTTTGGGTAAATGAGGGCCACTGGATCTGTTCAAAACCTCTGTTGTCACACAAAATGCACTCAACTCTCCCCTAATCTTCTCTTGGCACTGTCTTCCACCAGCGTTTAGTCACTTCATATGAAAATGTTCTTCCTTAAGAGAGCAATACTGATAATGAGCCAAGGCTCCAGAGTCAGATAGGCCCCAGGCTCAAATTTAGGCTCAAGGTCTCTATGGACTTGAGCAAGGTATTTCATCGCCCTGAATTCCAGATCATTGATCTATAAATTGGAGGAGATAATAGTATCTACCTCATTGAGGTTCTTCTAAGTTTCAACTGAGTTAATATATATAATGCACTTATCAAACCGTCTGGGAACAATTTTAATTATCGTTCCTTATCAAGTTTTTAGTCACGTATTAAGCAACACAATACAATGTTCCAAAAAAAGTTTCCCTAAATTGATCTTACTATTCTAGTTTTCTAAAGCCATTCAAATTTCAGTCAAAGTTGATATTAGCTTAAGCAAATTAATCTTTTCTAAATTTTAAAATTCACTTTGATATAAAATATAAATATATGCAAAGAATTTGATACATATTCCTAATAAAAAAAATTCACAGGGATCAAAGAGTCATGTAAATCCGTCATAAGTTCCGTATTCTACTTAATTTATACACAAAACCCAGTTAATCATTTACTTCCTGAAAAAAAAAGAGAAGTTTTATTTCATCTAGGCTTATGTAATTAATGACCTGAACTGATTACAAAGAAGAAGAATCATAGCATTTTAGAGTTCCTCAGATGAAGACCTGAGGCCTAGAAAGTACATGACCTACTTAGACTGCACAGGTAGGCAGTGGCATACCTGGTACCCCAAACCTAAAACTGTTGACTCAGGGCTTTCCAGGATACTGTGCCATATTTCAAATGGAAAGAAATTCTAAGGTCAATTCAATCACTGGTTAATCTGCAATAGCAAAAGCTATGGGAATTTTGCCTTCACATAGTTTCCACTTCTGGAGCTCATTAGAATTTACATTTTTATTTATTTATTTTTATTGAATTTTTTTTTTTTTACTATGATGAAGTAGTCTTTTTTTTTTTTTAAGATTTTATTTATTTAAGTGAGAGAGTAAGAGAGAGCAAGGTCGGGGGAGGCAAAGAGAGAGGAATAAGCAGACTCCCTACTGAGGAGGGAAACTGACATAAGGCTTGATTCCAGGACCCTGGGATCAGGACCTGAGCTGTAGGCAGATGCTTAACCAACTGAGCCACCCAGGTGCACCTTAAATTTTTTTAGAATTTACATTGAAAAAAAAAAGCATCAGACTTGGACAACTACGTGCAAAAGAACGAAACCAGGCCACTTTCTTAATCTATACACAAAAATAAACTCAAAATGGGTTAAAGACCTAAATGTGAGACCTGAAGCTGTAAAAATCCTAGGAGACAGCACAGGCAGTAACTTCTCTGACATTGGCCATAGCAACATTTTTTTAGCTATGTTTCCTGAGGCAAGGAAAACAAAAGCAAAGATAAACTATTGGGACTATGTAAAAATAAAAAGCTCCTGCACAGCACAGGAAACCATCAACCAAACTAAAAGACCACCTACTGAATGGGAGAAGATATTTGCAAATGACATCTATGATAAAGGGTTAGTATCCAAAATATATAAAAAAAAACTTACGTAACTCAACACCAAGAAAACAAATAATCCAATTTCTAAAAGGGCAGAAGAGATGAACAGATATTTCTCCAAAGAAGACATATAGACGGTCAACAGACATAGGAAAAGATGCTCAACATCACTCAGCATCAGGGAAATGCAAATCAAAACCACAATGAGATACCACCTTGTGCCTGTCAGAATGGCTAAAATCAAAAACACAAGAAACAACAAGTGTTGGCAATGATACAGGGAAAAAGGAACCCTCGTGTATTGTTGATGGGAATGTAAATTTGATGCAGCCACAGCTGTGTTTACTGCAGCATTATTGACAATAGCCAAATTATGGAAGCAGCCCAAATGCCCATCGACTGATGAATGGCTAAAGATGTGGTGTACACACACACACACACACACACACACACACACACACACCCCGGAATATTACTCAGCCATAAAAAATAATGAAGTCTTGCCATTTGCAACAACATGGATGGAGCTAGAGGGTATAATGCTAAGTGAAATAAGTCAGAGAAAGGCAAATACCATATGCTTTCACATATGTGGAATTTAAGAAACAAAACAAATGAACAAAGAAAAAGAAGAGACAAAAAACCAGACTCTTAACGATAGAGAACAAACTGATGGTTATCAGAGGTGGGGGGATGGGTAAAATACGTCAAGAGTTAGATTAAGGAGCACACTTCTCATCATGAGCACTGAGTAATGCATAGAATTGTTGAGTCACTATATTGTGCCCCTGAAACTAATATGACACTGTATGCTTATTTTAAAAATTTACAGTTTTGATATATGTAATTAATTAAAAAGCCAAAAAAAGGCAGCAGACTCAAAATATAAGCGGAAGGATTTCTAATGCTTTTTGCCCCTTCTTTTCACTTTAAATGGGTAAATAAAAAGCAACCGGCAGAGGAGAAGTGGTAGAGGAGGTGGAGAAGATAGGGAAGGCTGCGTATGAAATAAAGCTCTGGTTCTTGCATAAGGTCTTAAGTAATCAGATAAGTGGGCAAGCTACCACCAGTCCCAATTCTGTCTCTTGGAACCCTCTTCAAGCTTTTAGTTAAGTGTCTGGTAAGCTCCAAAGCATTTTGAAGAAATCAAGAGTTTTCAAAGCTGACTGGAGTCCTCACTGAGAATGGCAAACGGCTCATTGGCAAAAGCCCACTTTCCCCCTTCCCACCTTTTGCCATATTATATATTTTTCCTATTTATTTTGTTTTTTTAAAAAAATATTTATTTGTTTGTTTATTTACTTGTTTATTTGTCAGAGTGAGAAAGAGAAGAGAGAGAGAGAGCGCACAGGAACGGGGAGCGGCAGGCAGAGGGACAAGCAGGCTCCCCGCAGAGCGTGGAGCTGGTTGCGGGGCTCGATCCCAGGACTCTGGAATCATGACCTGAGCGGGAGGCAGACCCTTCACTGACTGAGCCACCCAGGCACCGCCCCCATTTATTTTGTTTATTGCCTGTTTTCCCTCACTAGAATATAAGCTTCCCAAAGGCAGGAATTTTTGTCTGTTTTGGTCTTGCTCAACCCTAATGCCTAGAACTGAGTAGGTACCTAGTGGATCTTCAATAAATACTCGCTGAATGAGTGAAAAATTATTGGCCCTTTGCCATTCCTTTACTTAATGTGAACTGTAATTTAGGCATGTTTTCTGGCTGAATTATATAAATAATTGTGGCCTTTCTCTGAAACTAAAATGCTTTTCTAACATGTCAGCTCAAAAAACCTGTTTTCCACACACAAGAACACCACTATTAATAGTACTTTGATTTTAACTGCCTTCTGAGCAAACCAGTCTGTGAGTCCTGCTCTAAAATAACTTTTATATGTTTAAAAAACAAAAGAGCTGAAGAATATTAGGATCAAAGTTAAAAAAAAAATTCACTGAACTGAATCCAAATAGGTAAACTTAAAAATGCTTCTGAGTTTCATCCCAGAATGGGAAGGAATCTTCAGAAAAGTTACCCTAAGATACTGACTCTATGGATATTAAACACGTTACTATTCTGATTAAAAATTCTGGAGATGCCATGACTTGCAAAATACATAGTGAAAACAGTTCGTGAACACTGAACGATAAAAAATCTAGTCAAGGTGAAAGGAGAGTGCACACCAGAGACGGAACTTGCCTGAAACAACACTAGAGGTGGTTGCTTGTTTTGTTTGTTTTCTTAACTTTCCAGAAATCTCGGTCCTTTTATATGACTTTCCTATAACTACAAGAGTATTTTAAAAGATGGTGCTATCTTGAAAAAAAAAAAAAAGCAAGAAAGCAAAAGCGTATCAAAAGACAGGACTAAGAACTTCTGGTAGTATGGTTTCACTTTCTTTTCTTTTTTTTTAAAGATTTTATTTATTTATTTGAGAGAGAGGGAGGGAGAGAGAGCACAAGCAGGGGGAGCAGGAGAGGGAGAAGCAGACATCCCACTGAGCAGGGAGCTTGACGCGGGGCTCCTTCCCAGGACCCTGGGATCATGACCTGAGCTGAAGGCAGATACTTAATTGATTGAGCCACCCAGGAGCCCTTCTTTTCTTTTTTCTTTTTAACCATTGAATTATTCCAAATTACCTTTCTGCATCATGGCCTACTGATGGCCATAATTCCAGTAGGTTTGTAGAATGAAAACAACTTGCTTGATAGAACTGCTGGATACCTACAGTTAAAGCACTGACGTTGTAAGGCCTGGTCACTGCTGGCCTACAAAATTTACAGGTGAGACCATCAGCTTCCACAGGCCACTTATTCTACCAGGTCCTGGTCTGCTTCCTTTTCTCATTCCTGACCTCCCACTAGTGGGAAGTGCCAATCGGGCATTAGGGAGTGGCTCCAGATCTCCCATGATCTCCTTCAGCTCACTTCACCCATTCTTGGTTTGGATAAGTGACATTCTTTCAACCAGTGACACTCCTAAGTCCCTCTGTTATAGACATTCTGGAGTCCCCAGTGCTTTCACTCTTCCTTTACAAAGCTTCCCACTCTGTCTCCTGAGATTTTCCAGGATAAACAGATTTCTCCTCTACACCCTTAACCTATTCATTGAACACTTTCCACCTAACTGTCCCCTGAGGACTCATAACTAAATTCTAATTCTTCCATAAGCACATTGCTTGCCACTTTCCATATTGGAGGCTGCTCACTCAGCCAAAGGCAATGTATCTGGAAGACACAGATGAGGGTCTCTATTCACCTCTATTCTTCCCCCCTTTTTTTGGTAAAAATCTTTGATCCCTTGGTACTCTAGTCATTGGTGACCCATTTTCTAGCCCTGCTTGTCTGTTTTGTCTTTTTTTCCCAGCCTCCTGTTTGGAGGGAAAAGCAAAGCAAACTAACTTTTGTTGGTCTCCTAGTGTAAGAGTTGGCAAACTTTTTTTTTTTTTTTATAAAGTATCAGATAGAAAATACTTTTTTTTTAAATGATTTATTTATTTATTTGTCAGAGAGTGACACAGCACACACAAGCAGGGGGAGTGGCAGGCAGAGGGAGAAGCAGACTCCCCAATGAGCAAGGAGCCCGATGTGGGACTCGATCCCAGGACTCTGGGATCATGACCCAAACTGAAGGCAGATGCTTAACTGACTGAGCCACCCATGCACCCCAGATAGCAAATATTTTTGTCTTTGTGGGCCATATTGTCTCTGTCATAACTCTTCAATTCTGCCTTTTTAGTGCAAAAACAGCCATAGACAATAGTAAATAAACGGGCATGACTGTGTTCCAATAAAGCTTAATTTACAAAAACAGACATCAGGGTAGCTTTGACCCAAGGGCTGTAGTATGCCAACCCATGTCTGAGTATGTGCCAGTTACTATGACTGAGGCTTTCCGTACATTATCTCATGGGAAACTGTAATGACAATTCCCTGATAGGGGGGAGCAGTCGACAACGAAGATTAAGTACCTAGCATGGTGACTGGCCTATAGCAGGTGCTTGATAAACGGTTGCTGCCAATGATGATTAATCTTAAATGACTGCAACATAAATATTTTATGCCAGAGAAAAGAGGCTCAGGGACATTAAAGAACTTGCTTATGGAGTAAGCAAGGATCCAAAAGCCTTAACTGTTTGCTCGATTCTTTCCCAATGATTATAGTTTGACTGAGTTTGATTGAATTGTAGAAATCTAGGTAAAATGAATAATAAGTCCCAGGAAATGGAGTTTAGGGGAGTAGTGGGAATAGATTCAGATTTTCTGCAGAAACCTGGCTTCTCTTTTTAGTTTTCTAATTAATGACCCTCATTAGGAACTATTAGCACATCAAAAGCGTATTCAAATAGCAATTAACTTTGGTGACTTGAGTAAACACAAATACAATTTTCCCTTTGACAAGCTCAAAAGAAAATGCTCTAATAATTCTTAATGAAGGCAGCCGGCATCAGTAAATAAATCATTAGGTTGAGAATGAACATGTCCTTCGAGTCAGTTAAGACAGGATTTGCTAACTTGCTGTTGTTCTCTTTTAGGCATTGTCAGTTAATGGTTATTGCTAGCATAGAATTATTCACAACCATATTTTATGCTCTGGACCCAACTCAAAGGACTTCCTCACGTAGACTGCACAGGGAAGAAATACGGATGCGAGTCCCAGATGTCTCAGACATGCTCAGGCCTATTTGCAGGATTGGAGGGGTGGAGCTAGCTGGGGTTTACCAGTACCAGGGTTTCAGGAATTCCAGGGATGGAACAAGGACCAGAAACATGGAGGCTGAAAACTGGTGGAGAGAACACACTCCTCAACAGGCTGTTAATTATTCAATTGATTCACCAACAATATTTACTACTGTTGTAGGTACGAGGCATGTAGTAGTGAATAAAATAATGTTCCCGCCCTTAATGGAATTTACATGCTGATAGCAAACACAGGAATAGACAAGAGATGTCAGTGACCAGAGGATGAGGAAAATTTAAAACAGGGCAAGATGATATAATGTGAGTGTTGCTCTAAACAGGGTAGACAGGGAACATTGAATTAGCAAACACTAAGCCCTGCTCCTAGCAGAAATAGTTTCCTGAGAGCCTTTGTTCAGGTTTGCTTCAACTAATCAACACATAACCTTGTTTTATGTGTTTCTGTTTAAAGAAACTTTATTTAATGGGGCACCTGGGTGGCACAGCGGTTAAGCCTCTGCCTTCGGCTCAGGGCGTGATCCCGGCGTTATGGGATCGAGCCCCACATCAGGCTCCTCCGCTATGAGCCTGCTTCTTCCTCTCCCACTCCCCCTGCTTGTGTTCCCTCTCTCGCTGGCTGTCTCTATCTCTGTCGAATAAATAAATAAAATCTTAAAAAAAAAAAAAGAAACTTTATTTAATATATATCACTGATTTCTTTTTTTTTTTTTTTAAAGATTTTATTTATTTATTTGACAGACAGAGAGACAGCCAGCGAGAGAGGGAACACAAGCAGGGGGAGTGGGAGAGGAAGAAGCAGGCTTTCAGCGAGGAGCCTGATGCGGTGCTCGATCCCAGAATGCCAGGATCACACCCTGAGCCAAAGGTAGATGCTTAAAAACTGAACCACCCAGGCGCCCCTAATATATATCACTGATTTCTTAACATCGAACTCATGGCCAACAGCACTGTAAGCCAGGCCTGAATACAGCTTATTTAACACACATTTTTTTTTTTTCTATAAAGTGATGGTCTCACTGCTGCCCAGTCCTTCCAAAGCTTTCCCTTCTGTGCCACTAATGCCTTTCTGGGTGTCAAGGTCACTCTGTTCTGTATCCTGGAAAACTGAAAGAGAGTGGTTGTTTACTGGCACAATGTGGTTAGGTGTTCAAGTCTCAAGATACAGGCTTGCATTCTTGTAGTCAAGAGCTCTATGCAGGTGGATGCCAACGGAAGGACCAATACGCCTCAATGGTGGGACACACAGATGAGGCGACTGCTACATTTGACTACACATAACTGCCTATCGTGCACCACTAAATGGCCATCGATAGTCTGTAGGCATTGGCTCTTTTGTGTCTCCCCAGTAGTGGCCTCTGAGAGCGCTGGGCAGTTCTCCCAATGCTGACCCCTGCTCCGTTTCTCCTCTATCTTGCCAAATGACATCCACCCTAACCCCAAGTTCCTGTGATCCCCCTTTGGATCTGGGGGTTGAAGAGGACATCATTTGGCAAGACAGAGAAGATGGTGGTACCAAATAATGAAATGAGGAAGCTTAAAAAGAAATAGGTTTTAGGGGGAGATACAATGCAAGGAGGGAATTAAGAGCTGTGTTTTGAACATGTAAAATGTTAGATGCCATCTAAACATTGGAGGTAGTTTGATGGTTGAGCCCATAGCTCGAGGAAGTTTGGGACTAGAAAGGTAAATCTGGGAGTGAACAACAAAAAGCAGCTGAAATTATTCTGGTTTCTACTGATCCTTTTTAGAGACACCTTCTAGTATTCAGTTCATCTTCTCCTTTTCTGTGTGAAAGGAGCCATAAAAGTAGGGGAAAATTTGAATAGTTGGTAAAGGGTATTAGCACCAGATCCCAATTATTTTTTTTGTCAGGGCATGTAAAACAATACTGTGCTTTTTGAACCTCATATTAAATATAAGCCAGAAATTGAATATTAATTTTGAGATTTTTAGGCAGTCTCTGATTCTTACGTATTACAGGGTCTTTAATCTGAATAGTGAAACATCTTTAAGGGGGGCACTGTCAGAGGAGGGTCCCCACCTTATATTCTCTGAACCAGGGAGGAACGTGGACAGCAACATTCCGGGTTACTAGTCAGAGGTGTATTGCAGACCCAAACCCTCCAGGCGGGAGCTGTATAGATCCATGAGCAGTGGAAAGGGTGAGAGAGGATGCAGTAGGAATATTTTGTAGGTTTTTCTGTCATTAAAACAATAACAAAATATTTAATAAAATAAAATGTTAATTAAAATAATTTTTTTTTTTTTTAAGATTTTATTTATTTATTCGACAGAGAGAGACAGCCAGCGAGAGAGGGAACACAAGCAGGGGCAGTGGGAGAGGAAGAAGCAGGCTCATAGCGGAGGAGCCTGATGTGGGGCTCGATCCCAGAACGCTGGGATCACGCCCTGAGCCGAAGGCTGGCGCTTAACGACTGAGCCACTCAGGCGCCCCAATTAAAATAATTTTTAGTGGTGACAATGGCCTTGTACTTATGTTTTTAAAAAGGTCCGGATCTTTAGAACTACATGCTGAAGTATTTACAAATGAAAAGAAATGTCAAGTATTTGCTTCGAAACACTAGGGGAAGAGAGGGGAGTGGGGAAGGTGATACATGAAATCAATATTAACTATGAGTTGAAGCTGGACGATAAACAGAAGAGTTCATTATACTATTATTTTTATTGATGCTTCTATTTTATTGTTTTTGATTTCTTAGTAAAATTTTTTAAAAAATTGATCTTTGAAATAGAGAATACATATATTTCCTTTTTAAAAAAAGATTTATTTATTTGAGAGACAGAGAGCACACAAGCAGGAGGGTCAGAGGGAGAAGGAGAGAGACTCTCACGCAGACCGCACACTGAGCTTGGAGTCCCAGGCGGGGCTTTGATCTCAAGACCCTGAGATCACGACCTGAGCCGAAAACAAGAGTCAGACACTTAACTGACTGCGCCACCCAGGTGGTCCTAGAATACATATATTTCTTGATCTGTGGTGAGGACAATTTGCTATGGTGTGAGAAATAAAAGAAAAGAGATCTTGTGTCTCAAATACCCATGTAGGCTGTCTTCCTGTCAACCTCTCTACCCATTATTTCTTTCTCTATTTTTCTCCCTTTGCTAATCCCCACTCTTCTTTGTGACTTGTTCTCAGGATCATTTACTTCCACTCAAGACCAAGAGCCTTGTGTCAGTCCTTCCCACTGCTACTCCAGCTATGTTCGGCCTGATGGCCTGGTGACGAGAGTTGGATAAAGAATACGCTGAGTAACCCCAAAAGATTCTAGATGAGTCCATTCTGAGAGCGCTGAGACAGAGTCCACAGCCAGATAAGATACTGGAGCGGAGCACAACGAGAATGTGCTAACGCTCCCTGTGGAGAGTAAGACACATTGGCTCATTGAGATATATGAACAAAGCACATCTAGTGTTTGTTGATGTCATTCTTACTTAAAACTCTTCCCTAGAAGAATAACACAGAGCCTGCAGGCATGAATCACCAGGCCTTCAAATCCTACGTTTTCAAAAATTGATGAGTGAGGGGCTGGAACCAAATAATTTGCCAGTGTAGGACATGTGGGTTATAGATTGGAAAGTGTTCAGGCTCAGATTTTTATGCTGTGGGGGCTATCCTAGAGAATCTAGAGTTAAGATAATCTGGGGGAAAAAAGAGCTAAGAATTTAGTAGTTTCTCCTCCATAGCCAACTATGAAATCATCAAAGCTGAGACTGGGAGACTCTAGGTAAGTCAGCAAACTTTGCCGGGCCTTAGTTTCCCCATCTATCAAATGAGTTAATTAGAATAGATGATCTCTAACGTTTCCCCTCTCCTCCAAGCTCATGATTCCATGAAATACTTAAAACCACTTTATGAAAAATTTTAAAAATCATAAAAAATAGAGAACACAAAAAATCCCCAGTCGCAATCACTCCATTTCAACATATGTTCAATTTTGTTTTATCCAAACTCCTTCTCACTCACTGTCCTACTCCCATTGCGTTATTTTGAAGCAAATCCTAGATTTCATATGAAATACATTTTAATGGATTCTTTAGGAGCAAAGCTACTTTATAAATAACAGATCAGGTGAAGTTAGTCTTTCCACTTTTCCTGGGTATCTTAACTTACTGCAGTTGTAACCACTTACCATTAAATTTAGCACGAGAGGATGCTAAGAATCACATGCTAAACCCTGTTATACTCGGTCAAGGAACAGCTACCATTAATGAACCCTTGCTATCTTCCAGGTATTACTACGACGTATTCATTATTTTTGCTGTGTAACAAATCAACCCCCCCCCCAATTTTGCCCTGGAAACAAGACACGTTTCTTATCTCACAATTCTGTGAGTAAAGAATGCAGGAGCAGCTTATTTGGGTGATTCTGGCTCAAGGTCTGTCTGGAGGCTGAAATAGAGGTGTTGGCTGTGACTGCAGTCATCTCCAGGCTCCACTTGGCAAGGATACACTTCAGAACTCATTCACAGGACTGCCTGATGACATGGTAGCTGGCTTCCCCCAGAGTAAGCAATCCAGGAGGATGAGAGAGAAAGAATCCAAGAGTGAAGCCACGGGCCTTTTTTAAAAGCCTCATCTTGTTAGAGACATCTCATCATTTCTGATGTATTCTGTGTGTTAGAAGCTAGTCAATAAATCCACCCCACATCCAGTGGAAGGAGATTACACGAGGGCATAAATCAGGAAGCAGGGATCATTGTAAACTACAATGAAAGGCTGCCTATCACATGTGCTAAGTATTCATTACTGGACTTTTCTGTTGGGTATTATAACTTATTGTAAATTCATAAATGATCTCACTTCTTATGAATATAATTTTAACCACTCTACACACGAGGAAAATGAAGTAACTCGCCTGAGGACGGAGTAGAAGAAAGGGAGGGAACCATGATTTATTTCGGTCACTCATCACATACTTTTTTGAAAGTCTATCATATATTGGTTTTTCTGAATCTGAAAGAGAATATGACATATGAATACACATGTGACATGTGAACCTTGCTCTCAAGGGTTTACAATCTAGGATGGAATTCAGACATTAAGAAGTTACAGAAATGGGGGTGCCTAGCTGGCTCCGTCAGAAGAGCATGCGACTCTTGATCTTGGGGTTGTGGGTTGGAGCCCCACGTTGGGTGTAGAGATTATTTAAAAATAAAATAAAGAAATTATAAAAATAATTAATTACCATAATCAGATTAAACTGTTTGATTTATAATGCTTCTGTTAAACATGGAGTTGAATAAAACAGATCAAAAGAAATAAAGAAGTATAAAGGTCTTTGAATATTCCTGTGAAAACCAATTTTTAAAAGTTTTTCAAGGGAACAAACAGGAAGAGGAAAATAATTTGGGATGCTTCAGCACTGAAGATGGCTACCCAAAATATCTTGCTTGTTTTAAGAAAATTTTCAGGATTTCCATTCAACTCTTTGGCATTGCTGATCCACAGAAATCTTGCAGTGACCATGCCCAATCACATGTCTGTATTCCCTTCTTCAATGGACTGGGTGATTCTTCTATGCATTCTTGCATCTAGAAAGGCTCAACTGAAACTGTGCTACTATAAGGATTATAACAATTATGTTATATAGGCTCTTCATGTTATATAACAAATACATTACTGGGCTCTTCAGCTCCTCTCCCACATTTTAGATTCAAAATATTTACATGTTAAAAATTAAGATGAACTTATTTCAGTGCTAGGCACATAAGATTGCAGTTAAAAAGGTTACTCAACCAAGGACTTTCAGACCTAAGAACAGCTACCGAGATAAGAAAATTAGGCCCCAAATATATGAGTTCATTCCATGAAACTTTAGGTAGACAATGGCAATGAAAAATCTATGGGAAATCTATAGAGCAATTAAAATAGTGAAAAAAATTAAAGAAATTCTTAAATCCCACATTGCAAATTGAGAAAAATCTGTCAATCAAACGGAAGAGATACACTGGCTTCTTCCATTTTTCATTTCTGTGGTTGCGAAAAACCGAGAAGAAAAAATTCCCAATCTGTGTTAATGAAATCTATACATTAAGACATCTTCTCTATATTAAATCTTTTTAAACTATTAATTAATACGCCTTGAGAAAGGAAGGACAAGAAGTCCTCAAGCTAAATTTCCAAGTATTATTAGTTCCTTGAAAAACTTCTGTCCAGATTGTCAAAGACTGGTTTTCACTGCGCTCAAACTGACTCCAAAATATTCCTAAATAAGCCTTATTTCTATTATTGTGCATTTCTACAGAATCAATTCTGACTGCTAAAGTAATGAGGAAAATAGTTTCTGCCATTGGCTACAAAATTCAAACTATCTCTATATGCAATAAACTTCAGAAGTAACCAACAACAGAGAGCTCAGGACTGATGTCTAATCTTAAACTTTTCGGCAGAAGTGCAGATTGAATCAAGACAGTAGTTCTCAGGAAAATGATCATTAAAGATTTGACTACTCATCAGAGATACACAAATATTACCCGTTCTAATTTTGACCTGCCATGGTATCTGTGAACTCATTCGCCATTTATTTTTATTTCTTGCCAGGAGGTAAAAAACGTCCTGTTTCAAACTACTTGTTTCTTACTGAATAACTAGTTGTTATTCTTCCTCACTCTAACAACTTCCAAACGTTTGTCAAAAATATTTTGCAAAATTTGCATGAAGGCGAAAAAACTTTGCATGCACCCGCGCAGACAAGGAGCCTGCACTTAGGAAGCAGGAGAGGACTGATTAACAAGCGATTTCTACATTCGGAGTCCCCATCCCGACATCCCGGCCGAGGCAGCGACACGGAGCACGGCCAAGGACTCTCTTGGGGCGCTGCAGCGGGGAAAGGACTTCGGGAAGCTCCAGACGGCGGGTCTCCCTCCAGCCTCAAAGCTCCCCCCCACCCCGCCAGTCACGCGTGGAAATTCCAACTCCCACCGTCGGAATGAAACTTCTCTTCCAAAGACGTGCATCCCGCCCGGCATTCTCCTCAATGACTTTGAGAGACTCAGCGTCACTTTCCCCGTCTTTGATAAAGCCGAGAGGAGCAGCCGCCACCTGCCTGAGGCCAAGGCAATAAACCTACACCACAGAGAGAGTCTGAGCCCCGCAAGAAGGGGTGCAAAGCAGCGCTCAGGGTTCTTTCCTCCCAGCTCGGTTTCGGCTGGGGACCCGCGGGGCGGACGAGGAGGAGGGGCTCCAACCGGATAGCGCTGGGACCTCGAGCCCTGCGGGGGTCGCCGCGGGAGGTGGGGGGAGGGGAAGTGGCCGCGCGGGCTCGGCCCTCCCCGGGGGCGGGGCTCTAACTCTGCCCCGCCCCCGCGCCTCCCTTCCCCACCCCTCCCCCACGTCCTTTTCCACCCGCCCCCGCAGTAGGAAAGGGAGAGGGAGGGGGAAAAGGAAAGTGCTGTTCTGTGGAAAGGGGCGGAAGGAGGGGGAGAAAAAAAAGAAAAGGGAACAGAAACATGGCCGTCAGCTGTCGGAGCGGTAGTGCAGCGGGCAGCTCCTAGGCGACCCGCCGCCCGCACGGCCGGATTCGAGAGAGCGCCGGCGCCCGCGCGGGCTCGCGCTCCCGCCCGTTATCGCTGCATGCGGCGCCCCTCGAGACAGAGCCCGTGAGGCGGCGCAGGCGCAGATCGGACCGTGGCGGCGGCGGCGGCCGCGAGAGCAAGTCCCCCGCCCGGCTGTGTTGAGGACGCGCAGGCCGCGAAGCCGGCGCTTTCATGCCCGAGGAAGGGGCTGTGTCTGGGTGGCACTGAAGGTGGAGCAGGCAGCAGGTGAGTCTGCGGTGGAGGGCCTTTCGCGGAGGAACCCTGCGCCGCCGCCGGCCCGCGCTCCCGGGCTGCGAGGGCGCCGGGCAGGTAGCCACTCGGAAGGCTGAGTTCCGCTGGCCCGCTTGCGGGGGGTCGCCAAGGAGGCGGAAAGTGGCTGGGGCTGGCGTTCCCGGCCTAGCTTCTCCGCGGTTTCCGGGGGCGGGGAGTCCCCGGAGCCTGCGGGGAGTAATGATGGGGGAGAGGCCGCGCCAGGACTGGCCTCCCCGCGCTGCCCGCCCCGGCTGCTGAGAGCCACTTGCCAGGACGCGCGAGGGGTCTGGGGCCCGGGGACCTCCTGCGCGACGGCTGTCTGGGAGGGGGTTGGGCGGGGAGGGGGCGGGGATTGGGTTAGAGTGGGTGGAGAGCGACGGCTGGGGTCTGGAGAGAAGGGTCCAGAGACCGCGAGGGGAGACCTGGGGGCCCAGGGGCCCGGGGGCCCGGGCAGGTGTCGCAGGTGAATTGAGGACGTGTCCTCCTCTGCCTTATCGTAGCTGATCCTCAGGGCTTCCTTGTGGGAGATGACTTTTCGGAAGGCTGGTTCCATTAAATTCCGAGTGACGAAGCACAAATAAAACCAACTAATGAGTCCCTAGTGCTGACTTGGGTAGAGAGCTGTAACTTTTCTGCACTGAGGATGCTGTCCTGTCTTTTTTTCTTTTGCTGCTTCATGGACTTTTTCCCTTCCGTCGCGTCAGAACAAATACGGAATGACCCAGTTTTTAAAGAGTACCGCCGTCCCATCCCTTTTTGTGTTTGTTTCACACGGAAAAATTTAGGCCAGTTACCGAAGTTCCTTGTGCAAATATGAGGGTAAGTGTCATCTTCAGTTACGAACGAACCCTCAGCTGACTGTGTGTTTTTTGCCTAGGAGAGATTGTCAAGCATTGTTACTTGGGAATTTGATTTACTGAGACTGCTTGGTGGTGTGCAAACTCGTGTTAAGTCCTTTTCCCTAGACCGCGATTTACGGTAGGAGTAGGTGTTCCCTTCCGGTCTTCCGGTTTAGAAGGTGAAGGGTATAGTGAGACAGGGAAGCGTATTAGCGCTAAGGCGACAAGTTTTTAATGAATTCTTGATTTGGGTGAGCGTGTGTATTAAGCTATCCGAAATGAAGAGCATAGTTTATGATGTTCTGTGTGCACATACTAGCAAAATCGGTATCAAAAGGAAAACTTTATGAGCGTTAAATGTCAGTTCTTGCTCAGTTATAACCCTTAAAAAGCCCCTTTTTATTTTCTGCCCTGTTCTTTGCATTACTGTTAAAAAGTTGGTAAACTGTTGTCTTGCTTTGAGATTGGGGACTCAGAAATGAATTTAGATTTCTATTCATGAGGGTGATCTGCGTCGTATAGACTTGCTTTGACTTGCTTTGACTCGAAATGGCAAACTCAGTCCACACTTTACACTGCATTGGTTATCTCGTGTGGCCATTTTGCAGAATAGTTGATCTTTTATATTACTGGTTTTAGTGAACCGGTAACGTGCTAGTTGACTTTGGCCATCCATAGTACCTCACTTAGTGCACTACTGTTTCAGTCTTGTTAATTTGGATAATAGAAAAGCAGTGATGCTAGAAATGTTGAAGTTGTATATTGGAGTAATTTACTCTTGTATAATTTGTAAATGAGTGCATCCTGTCGTTGAAAGTAAACATAGTATTTTGTAGTATAAACTTGAGTTTTCAGCTGAAGAAATTGGCAGTAGAGCTGGTGTGTGGAGACTGTTCTTAAAACGCAAATGTTTTAAATTACAAGGAGCTGCAGTGATGTGTAGGCTGTGACAATTCGTGGTGCCAGACTTGGAAGGTTATTTGGTTGAGGTGTTCTCTATAAAGAAACATGTTAAGTATCTTCAGTAAACGCTAATTTGTAGCTATACACAAGAGATTTTTCATGATAAAGATACATAAAGGCACCTTTGCTCTTTATATATCTTCCAGTTAGGACCAAAACATCTCATATTTTCTTTGGATTTTCCTGCCAAGACAATTACTGATTTTGTATTGGCTTTGCTGCTTAGTTTGAACGTTAGTCTTATCCTTGCAACTTAAGTACAGGTTGTAAAGAAAAAGAAAACTGCTGAGTCAGAGGCAAGTTGTCTCATTTGGTCTTTCTGATTTGCAGAAGGGAATTTCTGTTAGAATTTCAATTTCCAATATAATATGCTTGCTGAAACTTAGATAGTAACGGCAAAAAAGCTTTCCTAATACACGAATTAAAATTTTATCTTCTGTCAGCTGGTGCCACGAGTTTTATCTCCTCTTTCAGATTGTCAATTTGTTAGACCTGTAGTGAGTGGAATGCCTTGTTGGGATTGGAGATTGCTTTGTAAGGGGTAAAAGTTGGGGAAAGTTGTACATGGTACAGCTGGTGTAAAGGTGTAGTTTAGCATCAGATTGTAGGAAATTCCAAAATCAGATAGGTTTATTATTTGAAATTTAAAACAGTATTTTGGGGGAAGAAATTAGGTAGCTTATAAACTTAAAATATTTTTCTACTTACGTCAGTACATAATACATATAAGTAACTGTGATAGAGCTTAATGTGCTACTTGAAAACTTTACTGGAAAAGAGTACAACATGATTAAAGGAAATTCAAAAGGAAAAAATTTAATTCTCATCTATCTTACATTTTTCTGTATTCTACTTGTATAACGTATTAGTATAATATACTAATCCTATCCATACTTGTATATAATTCTGTGGTTAATATTCATATAATTGTCTTTTTTTAAGATTATTTATTTATTTGTGATAGGGAGCGGGCATGTGCGTGGGGGGGAGGGGCAGGGCGGGAGGGAGAAGCAGACTCTTCGCTGAGCTGGGGGCGCCTTGGGGCTGGATCCCAGGACCCTGAGATCATGGCCTGGGCCAAAGGGAGACGCTCAACCGACTGAGCCACCCAGGTGTCCCATATATAACTGTGTTTTTAAAAAAAAGATTTATTTTAGAGAGAGGGCGTGTGGGTGGTGGAGGGCAGAGGGAGATGGAGAGAATCTCAAGCAGAATCCCTGCAGACTCCATGGTCTTGGGGCTTGGTCTCACCACCCGGAGATCGTGCCCTGAGCTGAAATCCAGAGCCTGCTGCTTAACTGACTGAGCCATCTAGGCGTCCCATATAATTGTTTTTTTAAACATAACATGTTTTCCTTGGTGATGCATATTACTGTTATTTTATGGTTTTGTAATAGTCCAAAGTTTTACTGTTTCACAGTGGATTTAACTATTTTTTTCTGTCTTTTAACATTTTAGTATTTCACTTTATTACTCTTAAAATAATGTGATAATGAAATCATTTTGGTAATATGATGGTCGAAGCCAAATTACTTTTTAAATTTTTGAAAAAGTAAACATTCTTTAAGTGGTTTTGTTAGCAGTGGGTTATTAGGGCCCCTATAATATAGTATTTAATTGAGAACAGAATTAAAGAAAGATGAAAAACTGTAGATATGCCTGTATGACTTGAATTCATTGAGTAGGTATCAAAACATAAATTCGTAATTCTCCCTGTTACTGATTTGCTACATGTTTCTATATTTACTAATTTTACTTTTAAAATACAGTAAGTAATATTCTTATAGGAATTCTTAATTCTTTTTTTTTTTTTAAAGATTTTATTTATTTATTTGACAGAGATAGAGACAGCCAGCGAGAGAGGGAACACAAGCAGGGGGAGTGGGAGAGGAAGAAGCAGGCTCATAGCGGAGGAGCCTGATGTGGGGGCTCGATCCCATAACACCGGGATCACGCCCTGAGCCGAAGGCAGATGCTTAACCGCTGTGCCACCCAGGCGCCCCAGGAATTCTTAATTCTTAAACTAATATTGTGGGGCATAAATGTTTCTCAGTATACTGTATTTCAACCAGACCTAATATTTACAAATCTAGATTTATATAATCTTCTGACTTATAGAAGAGTAATTTTATAGGATTTTAAAAGGCTTTGAATTATTTTAAAGGATTCCTTGAACCTTGTTTTTTATTGTGTATATACAGTTCATATGTATCTTGATTTAGGGACGCTTAGATCCTAAAAGCATAGATGTTATTAGTCTCTTTTTAATTATAGAAAAAAGAATGTATTAAATAGGTACTGTGCAATCAGTTAGGGATAAAAAGATGAGTAACCTACAGTCTGAATATTAAAGTCTAGTAGGATAAACAGTCTTATATATATGCACCACAGCTACAACATGACAAATGTAGAATAGAGTAAACTTCTCTATAGGAGCAGAGGGAGGTCCCTAACTGTTTTTAGTGTAGATTGGAGGTGGTGAATTTACATAGAAGGAGACATTTGATTTAAAACTCAAAAGAATGATATGAAAAGGTACAAAGTAATGAAAATGGTGGATTTCATTACAATGCAGGTAATGTAGTGTAGGTGCGCAGGTGGTTCTGGAGGGAAGTAGGGTCTAAGCTGGAGGGGAAAGCAGGGGCGATGTCATGAAGGGTCTTAAAAGCCAAATAAGAAATTAAGACCAAACATTGTGGGGAACAGGAAACCATATAATGATTTTAGGCTGTTAAATATCTTTGGCTCAGTTGCGAAAGATGGATGTGGGAACGCGGCTTGAGTGAGGCTGCGGGTTCATCAGAAGGTCTTGAAGGCATCCAAGGGAGACTTGAGAACAGCAGTGGTAGGGATGGGAAAAAATGAATAGAATTGAGAACTATTCTGTGATTCAAACATTTTTATTTGGCTCAAAAGCCTTGTCTCTGTCCTTCTCCTTGTCCAGTATGCACCTGTCACACCAGCCAGCTTTCACATTCTTTTTCTTAGAGCTTTTGCATATACTGTTCCATTCACACGTTAGTTTTTCTGAGCCAGCTTTCCTGATCACACTGTCTAGCTCGGAGATCAGTTACTATCAGACCACTTAGTTATTTTATTCTGTAGAATTTCTTTTCTTACTTTCCTTCCTTCCTTCATATCTCTTCCCCTTACCAATTTGGAGGTTATATGCGATCTGGCTCCTTTTTATTTTTTGTAAGTGTGGGTCTGTTTCTGGTCTCTCTTTTTCTGTTCCATTGGTCTATATTCTTACACCAGTACTATTTTGTGTTTATTACTATTTCTATATAGCAAACCTTGCAATCAGGTAGTGTATGTCCTTCAACATTGTCTTTTTTCAACGTTGCTTGGGTTATTTTAGATTTTTCGCATTTTCATATAAACTATAAACAATGCTTGTCAGTTTTTACAAAAAGCCTGATGAAAATTGACATCTTACTAATATCGAGTCTTCTGATACTTTAATGTGGTTTATTTCTCCATTTATTTAGGTCCCTTTAGTTTTTCTTGGTAGCATTTTTGTAATTTTTCTTTTGTATGTCTTGTATATATTGTGTTCATTTTATCCCTAAGTATTGCATGTTTTTTGAGGCTTTCTGTTGTCAGTGATACTGTATTTTAATTTTTGTTGATAGTGTAAAAAATACAATTGATTCTCTTGTATATGCTGTTTTGTATTCTGTTATCTTACTAAATTCACTGCTTACTTATAAGAGTTTTTATGTAGATTCCTTAGGATTTTCTTCATACACAATCATGTCCTCAGAGAAAGCCATTTTTGCTTCTTCATTTCTAATCAGCATGCCTTTTTTCTTGAGGCTAGATTAATGCTATTCACTAAAAATATAGTGTAATTAAAAATTTTCTAGTAGCCCCACAATAAGAGCAACAGTAAGTCATTAAATGTAATACATTTTTTTACTCCACTACCTCCAACATATTCTTTACATGTGTAGCAGTTTCCTCAGCACTGCCGTGACAAATTACCACAAACCATGTAGTCTAAAACAACAGAAATTAATTAATCTCAGTTCTGGAAACTAGAGGTCTGAAATCAAGGTGTTGGCAGGGACTTGCTCCCTCCGAAGGCCCTAGTAAAGTTTCCTTCCTTGCCTCTTCCTGTTTTCGGTGGTTGCTGGCAATCCTTAGATATAGGGCTGTTTAGATTTTCTGTTTCTTTTTGTGTCAGTTTTGGTAACTTGTGTCTTTTAAAAATTTTGTCCATTTCAAATAAGTTGTTGGAATTATTGTTGTGAAAGTGTTTATAATATTCCCTTGTTATTTACCAATATACCTTCTTTCATTCCTCATATTGGTAATTTCACCTCTTGCTTTTTTCTTGATTAAGAGATATTGGGGGGCGCCTGCCTTTGGCTCAGGGCGTGATCCCGGTGTTATGGGATCGAGCCCCACATCAGGCTCCTCCGCTATGAGCCTGCTTCTTCCTCTCCCACTCCCCCTGCTTGTGTTCCCTCTCTCACTCGCTGTCTCTATCTTTGTCAAATAAATAAATAAAATCTTTAAAAAAAAGAGAGAGAGAGAGATTGGGTTCTATTGCTATTGTCCATTTTCAATTTTATTGATTTCTGCTCTTTTTATATTTTTGTGTACTTACTCTTGGTTTAATTTGCCTTTTTTTTTGTAGCTTCTTTAGGTGAACCCTTATATCATTGAGTTAAAAACTTTCCTCTTTTCTAATGTAAGTGCTTAAAGCTATAAATTCTCTTCTAAACATTACGTTAGCTGCATTTCACAAATTAATTTCCTTACTTTCAGCTCAGAATATTTTCTAATTTCTCTTGCGATTTTTTTCTGATGGATTATTTGGAAGAGGGTTGTTTAATTTCTAAATACTTGAGGAATTTTATAAGATGTCTTTCTATTACTGATTCCAAATTTAATTCCATTGTGGTCAGAGAACATGTTGTGTATGATTTATATTCTTTTAAATTTATCCCAGCTTTATTTATGGGCCAGCATCTTGTTTATCTAGGTGAATGTTCTATGTGCACTTGAAAAGAATGTGTATTTTGCTGTTGTTAGGTGGAGTATTCTATAAATAACAGTTATATCAAGTTGATAGTGTTCTTCAAATTTTATGTATCTTACTGATTTTCTGTGTACTTGTTCTGTGAATTACTAAGTGAGGAGTGTTGGATTTTCTTTAAATTGTGGATCTGTTTATTTCTCCTTTCAGTTTTGTCAGTTTGCATATGAAAAGATGCTCAACATGACCCATCATCAGGGAAATACAAATCAAAACTACGATCAAATACTACCTCGCATCTGTCAGAATGGCTAAAATTTAACACAGGAAACAACAGATGTCAGTGAGGATGCAGAGAAAGAGGACCCCTCTTACCCTGTTGGTGGGAATGCAAAATGTGCAGCCACTCTGGAAAACAGTATGGAGGTTCCTCAGAAAGTTAAAAATAGAACTTCCTTATAATGCCCGGCAATTGCACTACTTGGTGTTTATTCAAATGATACAAAAATAGTGATTTGAAGGGGCATATGCACCTTGATGTTTATAGCAGCATTATCAACAATAGCCGCATTATGGAAAGAGCCCAAATGTCCATTCATTGATGAATGGATAAAGAAGAGGTGGTGTGTGTGTATGTGTATATGTAAATATATATATATACACACACACACAGAGATATATATATATATATATAATGGAATATTACTCAGCCATCAAAAAGAATGAAATCTTGCCATTTGCAATGAAATGGATGGAGCTAGAGTGTATTATGATAAGCGAAATAAGTCAGAGAAAGACATACCATGTGATTTCACTCATGTGGGATTTAAGAAACAAAATAGATGAACATAGGAAAGGAAAAAAGGAGAGGAAGAGGCAAAACATAGGAAAGGAAAAAAAAGAGAGGAAGAGGCAAAACATAAGAGACTCTGAACTGTAGGAGACAAACTGAAGGGGAGATGGGCAGAAGGATGGGCTAAATAGGTAATAAGTATTAAGGAGGGGACTTGCTATGATGAGCACTGGGTGTTATTTGTAAGTAATGAATCACTAAATTCTACTCCTGTAACTAATATTACACTATATGTTAAGTAACTAAGATTTAAGTAAAAACTTAAAATATTAAAAAAAAAAACAACAAAACCGCACCAGAAAACCCCGACTCTTATCGGTTTGTGCTCCATATGCTTTGAGGCTCTTGTTGGATGTATAAACTTTTAGGATTGTTAGGCCGGATGAATGAATTTTATCATGAGATGTTTCTCTTTATCTCTGTTCTGAAGTCCTCCTTTGCCTATTGTTAATATGGCCACTCGGGATGCCTGGGTGGCACAGTCAGTTAAGCGACCAACTCTTGGTTTTGGTTCAGGTTGTTATCTCAGGGTCATGAGGTCGAGCCCTGCATCAGGCTTCACGCTCTGTGTGGAGTCTGCTTGAGATTTTTCTCTCCCTCTCCCCCTCCCGTTTGTGCTCTCTCCCTCTCTCTGCCTCTCAAATAAATAAATCTTTAAAAAAAATATGACCACTCATGCTTTTTAAAATGTTAAATGTTTTTGGATACTTGCACTTTTTTAGAAAGTGGACTTTATTTATTTATTTAAGATTTTTTATTTATTTGAGAGAGAGAGAGCTCATGCAGTCACTCTGGAAAACAGTATGGATCTTCCTCAGAAAGTTAAAAATAGGACTGCCTTATGACCCGGCAATTGTACTACTGGGTGTTTATTCAAAGGATACAAAAATAGTGATTTGAAGGGGCAAGGGGTTGGAGCAGAGGCAGAGGGAAAAGCAGACTCCCCACTGAGCCGGGATCCTGCCTGATGTGACGCTCAATCCCAGGACCCTGAGATCATGACCTGAGCTGAAGACAGATACTTAACCGACTGAGCCACCCAGGTGCCCCTAGACTTTATTTTTTAGAACAGTTTTATATTTACAGAAAAGTTGAGAAGGTAGTACAGAGAGTTCTCTATACCCTGGACCCAGTTTCTCCTATTACTAACATCTTATTGATTACTATGGTACATTTGTTACAATTAATGAACTAATGTTAATACATTATTATTAATCGAGGTCTATAGTTTATTCAGATTTCGTTAGTTTTTACCTAATGTACTTTTTCTGTTCCAGGATCTTATCTAGACACACCATTACATTGAGTTGTCATGTGTCCTTAGGCTACTTTTGTGTGTAACAGTTTCTTAGACATTCCTTGTTGTTCATGACCATGGCAGTTTAGAGGAGTACTGGTCTGGCATTTTTTAGGATGTTCCTCTAGTGAAATTTTTCTGATGTTTTTCTTAGTATTAGAGAAGGGTTATGAGTTTTTGTGAGGAAGATCGATCGCAGAGGTAAATTGCCATTTTCATCACATGTTAAGGATGCCTACTATCAACATGATTTATGATTTTGATGTTGATCTTGATTACCTGGTCAAAGTTGTGCTTGTTACGTTTCTCTACTGTAAAGTTAGTCCCCTCTTCTTCCTTTCCATTGCGTGCTCCTTGGAAGGAAGTCACTATGCTCATTTTACACCTAAGGATTAGGGAGTAACATTCCTTGAGAGCAGAGTATCTGCATAAGTTATTTGAAATTGTTTTGCGTGGGAGATTTGCCTGTTTTCCTTAATGTATTAATTTATTCATGTCATTGATTTATATCAGAATGGACTTACGGATATTTATTTTATACTTTCGGTTATAATCCAGTACTACTTTATTTGCTCAAATTGTTACAGTTATTGTTTTTGGCTATTGGGAGCTCTTTCAGTTGGCTCCTGTGCTCCTTTGACATAAAACTCGCAGTGTAGGTTTATACTCTCGGTGTTTATTTTTTGAGCACTTACTTTCTGGCACTAAAAAATGCTCCAGGCTCGTTTTGTGTATTTTCTGTTCCAGTCCTAGACTCAGCCATTTCTTCAAGATATATCGGTTCTTTTGATTGGAGAATAGTGTTGTAAACCAAGATCTTGGGGTGGTAGGTGTGCTGATTGCTATTGGGGTGTCATTGCTTCTAGGCCTTCTCAGCTCATTGAGCAGGAAATATACTTGTGTATATTAACCCATTCTATACATATATTGATAAGTCTATATGTCACCATCCGTATTTATATTAAGCTAAATACGAGTTTATACTGAGTCTCTAATCCATTACTAATGGATTATCATAGTTTCCTCCCCTTACTTTTCTGTAGATTCCTGCTTTGACAGTGAGAAACCTGGCTCCACTGTCCATCATCTACTAATGTAATTGTTCATTTCCAGTACACATATATAGCAGTATTGGAATTGTTAACGCATACTCCTGTGGGAAACAATTTTATCAACTAGAGTGCCTGTTGGCAATTCCTTTTGCCTTTAGTTTTAAAGACTCCACTCATTTCTAAAGTTACTTTGGTCAGCATCTTTTTCCTCCAACTCCCTTCAGTGAGTTTGTTTTATACATTTGTAATGGAGTTATGTTCTCTTGACCTACTCCACATTGCTTCGGGGGGATCCCCTGACCCCCTCAATGGTTTTTAAAATTTTTGCCTACATTAAAGCTCACTTTCTATGCTTTAAAAGTTTTATGAATTTTGACAAATGAATAATGTCATGTATCCACCATTATAGTGTCGTATTGAATCAGTTTTACCTCCATAAAAATCCCCTGTACTCCAACTCTAAAATCCCTTTGCCTTACTTTAAAGCTTTGGAAACTGCTGATCTCTTTTTACTGTTTCTGTAGTTTTGCTTTTTCTGAAATGTTATATAGATGAAATCATATAGCAGTTAGTCTTTTCATAGTAGCACCTTTCGTTTTGCAATGTGCATTTAAGGTTCCTTCATGGTTTTTTACGGCTTAATAGCTCACTGCTTTTTATCACTGAATCATCCATTGTATGAATGTATCACAGTCTGTTTATCCATTCACCTATTGAATGACATCTTCCTTGCCTCCAGTTTTTGGTGATTATGAATACAGCTGCTATAAACATTGTATGTAGGTTTTGCATAGACAAAAGTTTTCAAATGAATTTGGATAAATACCTAGGAGCATGATCGCTGGATCATATAGTAAGATTACCTGTAGCTTTGTAAGAACTGTTACACTGTCTTCTCAAGTGGCTGTTCCACTTTGCATACCCATCAGCAATGAATTTCCTGTTCTGTATCCTCATCAGTTTTTGGTATTATCAGGTTTTCTTTCTCTTTCTTTCTTTCTTTCTTTCTTTCTTTCTTTCTTTCTTTCTTTCTTTCTTTTTTTAAGATTTTATTTATTTATTTGACAGAGAGAATGGCAGCGGGAGAGGGAACACAAGCAGGGGGAGTGGGAGAGGGAGAAGCAGGCTTCCCGCTGAGCAGGGAGCCCGATGCGGGGCTCAATCCCAGGACCCTGGGATCACCACCTTAGCCGAAGGCTAACAACTGGGCCACCCAAGTGCCCCAGGTTTTCTTTTTTAAAAAATTTTTAGCCGTTCTAATAGATGTGTATTGGTGTCTCCTTTCAATTTGCATTTCTCTAATGACACTGAGCATTTTTCCATATACATATTTGTCATGTGTAGATTGTTGTCTTTGTTAAGGTATATGTTCAAATCTTTTCTCTATTTCCTTTTGTTTATTGGGTTGTTTTCTTACTGTTTCGTTTTCTGTATATTTAGTATACCTGTCCTTTATCAGGTATGTGTTTTGCAAATATTTTTTCACACTCTGTAGCTTGTCATTTCATTCTTTTCAAAGTGTCTTTCATACAATAGAAGTTTTTAATAGAGTCTACCTTATTTTTTACTTCATGGATTATGGTTTTTGTATCTAAAAACTCATCACCAAACCCAAGATCACACGTATTTTCTCTTACATTTTCTTCTGGAAGTTTATAGTGTTGAATTTTATATTTAGGTCTATGATCCATTTTAAATTACTTTTTGTAGAAGGTGTAAGATCTCAGTCTTAATTTTTTTTTTTTTTTTTTTGCAAATGGAGATACAATTTTCTACCACTATTGGTTGAAAGACTACTTTCTCCATGGAATTGCCTTTGCTCCTTTGTCAGAGGTCAGTCATCCTTTAACTTTTAACACATTTATGTCTCTATTTAAAACGTGTTTCCTAGAGATAGCTTAGAGTCGAGTCTTATTTTATTTCTTTTATCTAGTCTAGTAAGTTCTTTTAGTAGAAGAGTCTTTAGACCACTTAAAATTTAAAAAATCAGTTTTATTGAGTTCTAACTTATACATCATAAAATTCACCCATTAAAAGGGTACAATTCAGTGGTTCTTAGTACTATTTACAGAATTTTCCAACCATCAGTGTAATCTCATTTAGTGCATTTTCATCACCACAGAAAGAAACCTTGTGTCCATTGCAGTCACTGTCTTACCCTCTACTTGTCCCCCGCAGCCCTAGGCAACCTCTAATCTATTTTCTGTCCCTAAAGATTTGCCTATTCTGGATATTTCATAAAATGAAATCATACAGTATGTAATCTTTTGCAGCTAGCTTTCATTTACGATAAGGTTTTTGAGGTTCATTCCTGTTGTATAAGAAATTCATTCCTTTTTTTTAAATTGTGGCAAAATCCACATAAAATTTACCATTTTAACTGGGTGGGGGATGGGCAAAATAGATGAGGGGGAATGAAAGATACAGGCTACCAATTATGGAATGTATAAGTCATGGGGTGAAAGGTACACAGCATAGGGAATATAGTCAGTGGTATTGTAATAGCATTGTATGGTGACAGATAATAGGTATGTGGTGATCATAACATAATGTGTAGACTTGTGGAATCACTGTGTTGTACACCTGAAAATAATGTAATGTTGTGTGTTAACTATACTTCAATTAAAAAAAAGTGTAAAAAACTCACCATTTTAACAATTTAAAAATGCCCAATTCAGTGGCATTTAGTACATTCACAGTGTTACACAATCGTCAGCCACTATATAGTTCCAGAATATTTTCATCACCCCAAAAGGAAACTACTTTCCCTTTAAGCAGTCACTCCCCATATCCCCCCCACCCCCCAGGCCCTGGCAACCACTAGTCTACTTGCTTTTTCTATGGTTTTGCCTATTCTGGATATTTCCTATAGATGAAATTGTGCAGTATGTGACTTTTTTAAAAAATTGAGGCAAAATTGATATAAAACATATTAGTTTCAGGTGTATAGCATAGTAATTCGATTTTTGTATACATTACAAAGCGTAGTCTAGGGGCACTTGGGTGGCTCAGTCTGTTGGGTGGCTGCCTTTGGCTCTGGTCCTGATCGCAGGGTCCTGGGATTAAGCCCCATATCGGGCTCCCTGCTCAGTTGGGAGCCACTTCTCCCTCTCCCTCTGCTGCTCCCCTCTGCTTGTGCTTTCTAGCTCATGCTCTCTCTCAAATAAATGAATAAAATCTTTAAAAAAATGCACAAAAAACCCCCAAAGTGTAGTCTAGTTATCATGTTACCATGCAATTGACACTCTTGACCCATTTCACTCACCGTGAATCCCTTTCCCTTCTACTAACGACTGATCTTTTCTCCATATCTCTGAGTTTTGTTTTGTTTCTTTGTTTTGTTTTTTAGATTCCGCCCAGAACTAAAATCATATAGTGTCTGTCTTTCTCTGTCTTATTTCACTTAGCATAATATCCTCAAGGTCCATCCATGTTGTCACAAATGCAGGATTTCCTTCTTTTTATGGCTGAGTAATATTCCAGTGCGTGTGAGTGTGTATGTGTGTGCACACACACATCTTTAGCCATTCATCCATCTGTGGACACTTAAGTTGTTTCCATATCTTGACTATTGTAAGTAATGCTGCAGTGAACATAGGGGTGAATATATCTTGTGAATTAATGTTTTTGTTTTCTTTGGATAAATATCCAGAAGTGGAATAACATGGTGTTTCTATTTTGGGGAACCTCCATATTGCACCAATTTATATTCCCATTGATAGTGGACAAGTGTTCTTTTTTCCCACATTCTTGCCCAACACTTATTCTTTTTGATAATTGCCATTCTAACAGGTATAAGGTAATACCTATTGTGGTTTTGATTTACATTTCCCTGATAATTACTGATGTAGTATCATTAATAGCTGTGTGCTTTCTAGGTTGATCCATGTTAGAGCGTATATTAGTAGTACTTCATTCCTTTTATGGCTGATAATCTAGTGCATGGAAAACCACATTTTGTTTATTGAATCTGACTTGATGGAATCAAGTTGGGTTGTTTCTGCATTTTGACTATTTTAAGTAGTGGTGCTATGAGTATTTGTATACCAGTTTTTATAGGGACATATTTTTCATTTGTCATGATAGTGACTTAAATTTAGTGAAATTATTGATAAGGTTGGGTTTGAATCTATTACATTGCTATTTATTTTATTTTATTTTTCCTTGCTGTTTTTAATTTGTCCTATCTGTTCTTTTTTTTTTTTTTTAAAGATTTTATTTATTTATTTGACAGAGAGCTTAAGAAGGTGGAGTGGCAGGCAGAAGCAGGCTTCTAGCTGAGCAGAGAGTGTGACATGGGGCTGGATCCCAATCATGACCTGAGCTGAAGGCAGACTCTTAACCAGCTGAACCACCCAGGCGCCCTTGTTCTTTTTGGATTGAATATATTTTAGTATTCTATTTATCTCTATATTGTCTTGTTATCTATATGTCTTTTTTTTTTAAGTAGTTGCCTTAGGGCTTATAAATGCATCTTTATAACTCACCACAGTTTATCTTCAAATAGTATTATACTGTGTCATGTATAACCTAGGACTCTTTTTTTTTTTTTTAAGATTTTATTTATTTATTTGACAGAGACAGCCAGCGAGAGAGGGAACACAAGCGGAGTGGGAGAGGAAGAAGCAGGCTCCTAGCGGAGAGGCCTGATGTGGGGCTCGATCCCAGAGTGCTGGGATCACGCCCTGAGCTGAAGGCAGACGCTTAATGACTGCGCCACCTCAGGCGCCCCTCTTTTTTTTTTTTTTTTAAAGATTTAATTTATTTGAGAAAGAGCACGAGCAGGCGGAGGGGCAGAGGGAGAGGGATGGGGAGCCCGATATGGGGCTAGATCCCAGGACTCCAAGATCACGACCTGAGCTGAAGTCAGATGCCCACTGACTGAGCCACCCAGGTGCCCCAATGACCTAGGACTCCTAATTAAGTACAATTCTATTCTCTTCCATTCTTCCTCATCATTAAAAACAGAATAATACTAGTTCTACCTTATTGGGTTGTTATGAGTGTGAAATGAGTTAATGCATGTAAGATACTTTGAACATAGCTCATGCTTTTATTTATATTGGGAATAATAGAAGAAAACTTCATTAGAATTTCTGAACTCCAGAGCTTGTTTCTTTTCCTGTCTGCTTCAGCTTCCTACTTCCGTGATCACACCCAAGACTATTGGTTCTCAATTCTGGCTGTACATTGCAGTTACCTGAGCAGCTTAAAAATATTTATGGTACTATGCCACCCTCAAATTCTTACTTTATTGGTTTAATAGGTATTTTTTAAAGTGTTCCAGCTGGTTCCATTATGTAGTTAGTGTGGGAAACCATTACCCTAGACTTTATGACCATAATCTGTCACTGAAAGTATTTTAAGCATCTACTGATTTTCATCTCCTCTTTTGCCAGCTTATATACTCTGGTACCCTATTCTGATATTCTTCAGATTCCATTGAGATCCAGGCCATTAGCCACATCGCTTTTTCACTGTCATCCCCCACGTATAGTAATTTCTTTCTTTACCCAGTTACATTGGTTCAGTGAATAAAAATTTTAATGCTTACAAGTGTTCTGTACCATTTTGTGGGATCAAGTTACCAATTCCCTCATTTCTCTCTTCCTTCAGTATAATTGAAGTAAGGGGTGCCTGGGTGGCTCAGTCGGTTAAGCTCCAGACTCTTGATTTCAGCTCAGGTCATGATCTTAGGGTTGTGGGATCTGGCCTTTTGTCGGTTCCATGCTCAGTGTGGAGTCTGCAGTCTGCTTGGGATTCTCTCTCTCTCCCTCTCCCTTTGCTCCTTTCCCCGCTCATGTGCTCTCTTTCTTCAAGATTTTATTTATTTATTAGAGAAAGAGGGAGAGAACACAAGTGAGGAAAGGGGCAGAAGGGTAGGGAGAAGCATACTCCTCACTGAGTGGGAAGCCCGATGCAGGGCTCGATCCCAGGACCTCGAGTTCATGACCTGAGCCACCCAGGCACCCAAAATAAATAAAATCTTTAAAAAAAAAAACAACAACCTATAACTGAGGCAGAACTTCAATTCTGATTAATTCATTACTTTGCCAGCTCCACTTCCTTGAACCTGAGCAGCTGAGTGTGATTGGAGAAAACAAACAAGAGTGCTGACTGGTCTCACTTTAAATTTATGGCCACAAATATCACTTGTGCCCCCAGCATTACCTCCTCATTTTGCTCTTCCACTTCCACTAAGAAGACCATTTAATCTCTTTTCTTTCCATACTCTTGGCCATATGTATATGTATGCCTTAACTTTTGCAAAGAGGTCTTTCCTGATTGCACTGTAAAAATAAGCCCTCTGTTATCACTTTCTTTCCCTCTGTTTTGCTTTATTTTTCTTCATAGTACTTACATTTTCTGAAGTTGTTTATTTATAAGTTTATACTTGTTTACTGATTATTTCCCAACTATGATGTAAGTTCCATAAAGACAGGGCATTTGGTGTTTTCATTGCTTTAATTCCCAGCATTTAGAACAATGTCTGAGGCTCGGCAATAGGTTATTAATAAACCAGCAGTGATTGATTAGCAAACATAAGAGCTCATTCTTATTAGCCACAAAACTCTAAAATACTTATGAATAATCTACACAAGACCTGAATGAAAAAGATTATACTTTGCTTAAAAGCTTTTTTAAAAAAAGACCTGAATAAAATGGAGAGTCATACCATGCTCCTGAGTAGGGAACTTAATATTGTAAAGATGCCCATTCTCCTTAAATAAACTGTGTTTTGAGCAGTTCTAAAAAAGATCTCAGCTCCCACCCCTGCCCTCCCCCCCCACTGAAACTTGATAAGCTTAGATGAATGAGGCTGGAAAGTCTTTAAAAAAGAAAGGGGGGGGGTGGTGGTGAAGAGGAGGTTTATCTGCAAGATTAGAAAACATTTAGAGCTATTATAATTACCTATGGGTGATATCAGCTTGAAGATTGGCTAATGAAACAAAACAAAGGTTGGATTTTATAGGATTATATAAGACGTTAGTATATGAGAAAGATGAGAAAAGAACTATTCAGTAAGTTAACCTTTCTGTAATACATAGAGGTTACTGTTCTAAATTTTATTCTGTAGAGCATTTTTTCTTTTTGTATTTTTTTACATTGAAATTCAGTTAATTAACATATAATGTATTTGTTTCAGGGGTACAGGTCTGAGATTCATAAGTCTTATATAATACCCAGTGCTCATTACAACCCATACCATCCCCAGTGTCCATCACCCAGTTATCCCATTCCCCCATCCTCCTCCCCTCCAGCAACCCTCATTTTTTTCCCTAAGAGTCTCTTACAGTTTGTTTCCCGCTCTGGTTTCATCTTGTTTTTTTTTCCTCTCTTCCCCTATGATCCTCTGCCTTGTTTCTTAAATTCTACATATTAGATTATATGATAATTGTCTTTTTCTGATTGACTTATTTCACTTAGCATAATACCTTCTAGTTCCAATCCAACCATGTTGCTGCAAATGGCAAGATCTCATGTTTTGATGGCTGCGTAATATTCCATTGTGTATATATACACACCCCATCTCCTTTATCCATTCATCTGTCAGTGGACATCTGGGCTCTTTCCATAGCTTGGGTATTGTGGACATTGTTGCTATAGACATTGGGGTGCAGGTGCCCCTTTGGATCACTAAATTTGTATCTTTGGAGTAAATACCCAGTCGTGCAATTGCTGGATTGTAGGGCAGCTCTATTTTCAACTTTTTGAGGAGCCTCCATATAGTTTTCCAGAGTGGCTGCACCAGCTTGCATTCCCACCAACAGTGTAGGAGGGTTCCCCTTTCTTCATGTCCTTACCAACATCTGTCGTTTCCTGACTTGTTAATTTTAGCCATTCTGACTGGTGTGAGGTAGTATCTCGTTGTGGTTTTGATTTGTAGTTCCCTGATGCCAAGTGATGTTGAACACTTTTTCATGTGTCTGTTGGCCATTTGGATGTCGTCTTTGTAGAAATGTCTATTCACATCAGAAGGCATGTAATATCAGTTTGATCATTAATGATGTTAATTTTGATTATTTGGTTAAAGTGGTGACCACCAGCTTTCTCTGGTGATACATTTTCTTCTTTTTTTTCTTAGAGAGGGTGTGGAAGAGCAGAGATAAAATCTTAAGCAGGCTCTGACAGGGCTGATCCAACACCGAGGTCATTATCTGAGTTGAAATCAAGAGTTGGATTCTTAACCAACTGAGCCACCCACACATCCTGATACATTTTATTCTTTTGTAATTATTAGTATGTCTGGGAAAAGGCCTTGAGACTGTATAAATATCCTGTATTCAACAGCCTTCTGCCCAGAGATTTTAACATCTGCTGGTAATTCTTGCTTGAAACTGAATACTGTGATGATTGTAAAATGGTTTTTGATCATTCATTCTATGTTTATTAGTTGGCATTCTGTTGTGAAGAAACTTCTTTCCCTCCCCCTCATTCATTTATTTTATAATATCAGTGTAGACTCAAGGCTTAAAAAAAATGTGTTATAATCTATTATTGTCATTCATTTTGATGCTAAAATTATTCCCATTCTGGTCAGTGGGAGACTCTTCAAGCTAGATCCTGTGTCCTTTTGATAGGACCCCATTAGTCTTTGAGTAATGTTTTTTTCCTTCTTAAGGTGTTCTAGGTATATCTCGTGCCCTTTTTTTTTTTTTTAAGTTGGCTGCACACCCAGCATGGAGCCCAGCATGGGGCTTGAACTCAAAACCGTGATATCAAGACCTGGCCTGGCCGAAATCGAGTTTGACACTTAACAGACAGAGCCACTCAGGCTCCCCTATCTTGTGCTTTCTTGCCCAGCCTTGGAATTGGTCATTTCTCCAAGGTCTAGTATCCTTTGATGAGGAATGGTTTTCAGAAACAAAGATTTAGGTGCTGAGTATGTTTGTTGCTGGTGGGGTGACACTGTTTTTGGGTTTCCTTTTCAGTAGATAGGAGACATACACACATACACTTTTAACAGCTTTATTGATAAATAATTCACATATTACACAATTCACCTATTTAAAGCATATAATTCATTGGTTTTTAGTGTAGTCACAGATTGCTCAGCCATTACCACAATCAATTTTATCACCCCAAAAAGAAACCCCATGCCCCCAATCTAGGCAGCTACAAATCGACTTTCTCTTTTTATAGATTGCCTATTTTGGACATTTTGTATAAATGGAACCATACTATATGTGGTATTTTGTGACTGACTTCTTCTACTTAGTGTAATGTTCTCAGGATTTATCCATGTTTAGCATGTATCAAGTACTTAATTCCTCTTTACTGCTGAAGATAGTCCATTGTATGGATGTACTACATTTTATTTATCCCCTCATCTGTTGGTGGACATTTGGGCTATTTCCATTTTTTGTTTAGTATAAATAATGTTGACGCACATATTTAAAATTTATTTATTTATTTTTAATTAATTTATTGAGAGAGTGAGAACGAGAGAGATCACAGAGGGAGAGGGAGAAGAGAAGCAGACTCCCCACTGAGGAGGGAGCCCGATGTAGGGCCCTAGATCCCAGGACCCCAAGATCATGACCCGAGCTGAAGGCAGACGCTCAACTGACTGAGCCACCCAGGCACTCCTAAAAATTTTTGTTATTGAATTATTTTAGGTTTACTGAAAAGTTGAAAAGATAGTACAGAGAATTCCTGTATTCCTCTATAGTTAACATCTTTCATTACCAAAGTACATTTGTCAAAACTAAGACAACATTGTTATATTGCTTTTAACTAAAATCCAAATTTTATTTTAATCTCACTAGTTTTTACGTTAATGTGCTTTTTTTGTTCTATATTCCAGTTCACGGTACCACATTACATTTAGTACATACGTATTAAAATCGTGAGTTCATACTGATTCCTCTAATTCTGTGTCAGTACACATACTCTTAGTTGCCCTCTCCCATCCTGTATTTATCTCTATCTTTTCTCACAGTAAGAATTCTGGCTTCCGACAATCGTTCAGATATAGAGTACGTACAGAATAATGTTTGAATTGCTGCAGCCATACCACTATGTCTAAGGTCAGGATTTCTTTTTCAGGTCTTTATGTTAAATTGTTTAAATTATCTGCATTAGTTCTATTTTTCATTCCCTTTTATGTGATTATATTGCCAATTTGGTATACAGTTTTATTGGCTCATATATTATTAATGGTGAAGTTAGGTATTTAACCACGTCAAAAAGTTTTTTTTAAAGATTTTATTTATTCATTTGAGAGAGAGCACAAGCAGTAGAGGCAGAGGGAGAGGGAGAAGCAAACTCCCCACTGAGCTGGGAGCCAGACGTGGGGCTCCGTTCCAGGCCCTGGAGATCATGAAGGCAGATGCTTAACCATCTGAGTCACCCAGGTGCCTCTCAAAAAAAATTTTTTTTAGGGGCGCCTGGGTGGCACAGCAGTTAAGCGTCTGCCTTCGGCTCAGGGCGTGATCCCGGTGTTGTGGGATCGAGCCCCACATCAGGCTCCTCCGCTGTGAGCCTGCTTCTTCCTCTCCCACTCCCCCTGCTTGTGTTCCCTCTCTCGCTGGCTGTCTCTATCTCTGTCAAATAAATAAATAAAATTAAAAAAAAATTTTTTTAATGGAATTTAGAAATTGTTCTTTTCTAGACTTTTAAACTTTACAGTGACTATACCCTGCTTAATGTGTTTTGTTTGAACTTAGTATTGTTTACAAGAATTCTGAATTAGTTGCTGATATTTTAGAACATGGAGATTTACATAAATATCCTGATTTCTGGCTTCTTTCAAGAAGGCAAAAAAGAAATTCTGGTTTTGCCAAGTCCATTTGGCAACAATCGGATGATCTGACTAGTAGTGGCTGCCTCTGTTCTCTAGTTCCCACGACTCTTACACCCTGCTTGACCCCTTTAGGCATTTGTGTTTGCAACCTTTCTTTACAACCCTCCTTCTTTACAAAACTTTTCAGTGGCAGGTAGAGAATTACACTTCTTTGTGTTCTGAAAAAGGAGCTGATTTTGTCTGAAATGACTTTTTTCAATTTTGTAATTTCATGACCCAGCCAGTGTAGCTCATGTTGATAATGCTTTCTCAGTGGATTCACCAAGGCCCTATTTTAAATTGCTTAAATGTAGCAAATAACTTTGATAATACTGTACTCTCTTTGTGGTTTAAATGACATTCACCATTCATTCTCCATGGTTTGGAACACTAAGGAACACACGTATATTTTTGAAGCCTTAAACAAATCTTTTTGTTACAGTGAGAGAATTGTGTAAACTACATTTAGCTTTATAGATTGATGTTACTGACATTTCATTGATATTAACAGCATTTATTCATTAAAGTGTATGCCATTCTAAACAGTAGGGTGAAATGAAATTGATTCTGAAAGATTATCTTAGCAGTAGTTGGAAAATGAAATTTAATTATTAGACTCTATACCTGTTAGTTTTATAAATATTTTAATGTTTTTCAAAAGCTTTTGTTAATACTGAGTAATTTTTATTGGAGATAGAGAAGGCCGTTTCATAATGATAAAGGGGTCAGTTAATCGAAAGGACGTAGCAGTTCTACATGTTTATGCCCTTAATAATGGAGCTTCAAAATATATGAAGCAAAAACTGGTAAGAATTAAAAGGAGAAATAGACAAATCTGCAATTATAGTCAGAGATTTTAATATTGTTCTCTTAATAATAGAACAAATGGACAGAAAGTAAGGATATAGTAGACTTGAACAACACTATTAACGTACTTGATTGACATTTGTAGAGGCCTCTGTCCAACAACAGAATACGCATGCTGAAGTGCTGAAGTACACATGGTGTATTTATCAAGGTAGGCCATATTCTTACCCATAAAACGAGTCTCAATAAATGTAAAAGAATTCAAGTTTTACATAGTATATTCTCTGACAACAGTGTAATTAAATTAGAAATTAATAACCAGAGATTCTTAGAAAATTCCTGAGTACAAAATTTGGAAACTAAAAAACATACTTTTAAATAGTCCATTGGTCAGAGAAAATACTTTAAGAAAGGGAAATTAAAAAGTGTTTGAACTGAATAAAAAGAAAATGTACACAAATTTTTGGATGCCACTAAAACATTACTTGTGGGATTTATAACATGAAATACCTACAATAGAGAAGAAGAAAGGTCTCCAATCAGTGACCTCAGCTTCCACCTTAAGAAACTAGAAAAAGAAGAACAAATTAAATTTTGTGTAAACAGAGGGAAGGAAATAATGAAGATCAAAATAGAAATCAATGAAGTATAAAACAAAAGCAATAGAGAAAAATTAATGAAACCAAAAGCTGTCTTAGAGAAGATCAATAAAATTGATAAATTTCTGGGTGCCTGGGTGGCTCAGTTGGTTAAGCGTCTGCCTTCAGGGTCCCAGGATCAGGCCCTGCATCAGGCTCTCTGCCCACTGGGGAGTCTGCTTCTCCCTCTCCTGCTCCTCACCCCCAGCCCCAGCTCATGTTCTCTCTCTCTCTCTCTCTCTCTCAAATAAATAAAATCTTAAAAAAAAACCTGATGCATTTCTAGCCAGACTGGTGAGGAAAAAAGGAGACCCAAATTAATAATATTGGGAATGAGAGAGGTGACATCACTACATATTCTACAGATATTAAAAGTATAATAAGGAACTATTATGAACAGCTTTGTGCCAATAAATATGACAATTTAGGTGAAATGGACAAATTTCGTGAAAGACACTCCTATAGACTGACTGTCCCCTCCCCCCCTTCGGATGTTGAAACCTAATCCCCAGGGTGATGGTATTTGGAGGTGAGGCTTTAGGAGGTATTTCAGTCCTGAGGGTAAAACCCTCACGAGGGGAATTAGTGCCTTTCAAAAAAGAGATCCCAGAGAGATCCATTATGTGAAGTTACAGTGGAAAGACAGCCTTCTAGGAACTAGGAAGCCAGCCCTCACTAGACAGTGAATCTGCCAGTGCCTTGACCTTGGACTTCCCAATCTCAAGAACTGTGAGAAATAAATTTCTGTTGTCTATAAGCCTTCCAATCTATGGTATTCTGGTATAGCAGCCTGAATGGACACAAATGATGAAAGTTTATTCAGGAGAAAGTAGGTAACCTGAATAGCCTATATGTGTTAAAGGAATTGAATTTTTAGTTATAAAAACCTACCTACAAAGAAAACTCCAGACCCAAATGATTTTGCAGGTGAATTCTATCAAACATTTAGGGAAGAAATAATACCACTTCTATACAAACTGCCCCAGAAACTTGAAGAGGAGGAAGTTCTTCCCAGCTCATTCTGTGAGACTATCATTATCTTGGTACCAAAACCAGATAAAGACATTACAAGAAAACTACAGACCAGTATCTCTCATTAACATACATAAATTTTCAAGCAAAATTTTAGCAAATAGAATTCAAGAATATATAAAGGGGATAATATATCATGACCAAGTGTGGTTTATTTTAGGAATGCAGTGTTGATTAATAATTTGAAATTTAATCATTGTAATTCACTATGTTAAACAAAGAGAAATGTTTCATGTCAGTAGGTGCAGAAAAAGCGTGTGATAATGTCTAACATCTATTCCTGATAAAGTCTAAGGATTAGAAAGGAACTTTCTTAACTTGATAAAGAGCATTTATGAAAAACCTACAAGTAACATCATTTTTATTGATAAAAGACTGAATGCTTTCCCTGTAAGATTAGGAACAAAATGAGGATGTCCGCTCTCAACATTTCTCTCTTTAAAAAAAAAAAAAAAATTCATTGATTTATTTAAGTAATGTCTGCACCCAGCATAGAGCTTGAACTAACGACCCTGAGATCAAGAGTCACGTGCTTTACTGACTGAGCCAGCCAGGTGCCTCTCCTTTTTTTTTTTAATCAAAGAAATGTATATTAAATGTATATTAAAATCTCTCTATACCAATTTTACTCTAACACTATAAACATAAATACAGTTGTAACTCCCACTGAACCATAGATACATTACTGTTGCCAGGGTAAATTGGTATATTCTTTTGAAAAGGCAAGAAGCATATAATAGTAGTTACACATTGATTTATATACTATGATCTGGAAAGCTGATTCTGGGAGCTTACTCTGTAACTTAACTGAAGCCCAGAAGGTTAATATGGAGAGATGCTTATTGATACATTTCCTTTTTTTTTCTTTTTTACTCTAGCAAATATACATAACATTTATCATTTTAACCATTTGTAAGTATATGTTTCAGTGGCATTAAATACATTGGCTGTGTTGTATAACCATTGCCACTGCTATACCCAAAACTTTTCCATCATCCCCAACATAAACTCTGTACCCATTAAACAATAACTTTCCATTCTTCCCCCTCCCAGCCCCTGGTACCTCTTCTTTACTTTATGTCTCTATGAATTTATTCAGTGTACCTTATATAGGAACCATATAATATTTGTTCTTCTGTGTCTTTCTGAGTTATTTCACTTAGCATAAAGTTTTCAGAGTTCATCCATGTTACAGCACTTACCAAATTCAGTTCCTTTTTATGACTGAATAATATTCTGTAATTGTAATGATATGTCACATTATGTTTATCCATTCATTTTTTGGATGGATATTTGGGGTTTTACCATTTGGTTATTGTGAATAATGCTGCTATGACTAATGATCCTGAGCACCTTTCATGTGCTTATTGGTCATTTGTGTATCTTCTTCGGTCAGCATTTCTTTTGAACACTCTACTGGATGTTCTACCTAGTACAGTAAGACAAGAAAAAGAAATAAAAGGCATCTGTATTGGAAAGAAAGAAGTAAAATTGTCTTTATTGATGGGCACATTATGTAGAAAATTTGGTGGTACCTACAAAACTCTACAACTTTGAAGCATCTGTATGAAGATTGCACTGTATAAGATCAAGATATAAAATCAGTTGTATTTCTGTGTAGTAGCAAAGAATAATTGGAAATTTAGTTAAAAAGGAAACAGTGTCATTTACAATAGCATTAATTATTACGTAGTTAAGCAAAATCCGAAGAGATGTGAAGGCCATATGCTGTAAACATTGATGAGAGATATTTTTACAAATCTAAGTAAGTGCAGAGATAAACCTTGTTCATGGGTTTGAAGACTCAATATTGACAGTCTTTCTTAAATTGACCTACAGTTTCAACACAGTCCTAGTTAAAATCCTAGTAGCCTTTTTTTGGTGGTAGAAATGGACAGGCTGGTTCTGAAATGCTTACTGAAATACAAAGGACATAGAATAGAATAATCAAAACAATTTTGAAAAAGAACAGAGTTTGAAGACTAACACTTCCTGATTTCAAGATTTGTTATAAAGCTACAGTAATCAAAATCATTTGGTACTGACATATAGACAGCTCAGTGGAATGAAGAATCCAGAGATGAATATAAACATATTGGGTGGTTGGTTTTTGAATAAAGGTACAAAGGCAAAACAGTGGAGAAAAGTTAGTTTTTTTAACCAGTGGTGCTGGAAAAATTGGATATCTATATATAAAAAGGGGATCTTTATTCATACCTCACACTATATACAAAACTAACTCAAAATGGATCATAGACTTAAATGTAAAGCTTGAAATTATAAAACTTTTTGAGGAAAACATTGGAAAAAACCTTTGTGACTTTAGACAGCGATTTCTTTTTTTTTTTTTTTTTAAGATTTTATTTATTTATTCGACAGCCAGCGAGAGAGGGAATACAAGCAGGGGGAGTGGGAGAGGAAGAAGCAGGCTCATAGCAGAGGAGCCTGACGTGGGGCTCGATCCCACAACGCTGGGATCACGCCCTGAGCCGAAGGCAGACGCTTAACCGCTGTGCCACCCAGGTGCCCCGATAAATGATTTTTCTATAGAATGTATAAAGAACTTTCAAAACTCAAGAATGGGGGTGCCTGGGTGGCTTAGTCGGTTGAGCGTCCGACTGTTGTTTCAACTCAGATGGTGATCTCAGGGTTGTGAGATTGAACCCCATGTGAGGCTCCGTGCTAAGGGGGCTGTCTGCCTGTCCCTCTCCCTCCCCCTCTGCTCCTCCCCCCACTAGTGCACAAGCTCTCTCCTCCTAAACTAAATTAAACAAACAAATAAAATCTTAAAAACAAAAAACAACTCAAGAATGAGTAAACAAACAGCCCAAGTAGAAAATGGGCAAAGATTTGAACAGAAACTTCAGTGAAGAAAATACACGGATGGAAAATAACCACATGAAAATGTGGTTAACATCACTAGTCATTAGAAAGATGCATATTAATGGTTGCCTGGGTGGCTCAGTCAGGTAAGCATCAGACTCTTGATCTCAGGGTTATGAGTTCAAGCCCTGAGTTGGGCTCCATGCTAGTTGTGGAGCCTACTTGGAAAAAAAAAAAAAAAGATGCAAATTAAAATGATAGTTACATATCACTAAAGGCATGTTAGAGTGTCTACATTTAAAAGACTGTATATAGAGCTATAGAGAGGATTTAGAACAACTGGAAGTCTCATATACTGATGGTAGGAATATAAAATGGTATCCTCAGTCTAGGAAACTATTTGGCAGTTTTTTAGAACTATATATACCTTGCAGGTGATCTAGTCCTTTCATCTTAAGAATTGACCTAAGGTGAATGAAAGCTTATGCCTATGCGGCTTATACATGGGTGTTTATGAAAGCTTTATTTGTAATAATTCCAAACTGAAAATAACCCTAATGTCTATTAATAAGGTAAATAGGTAGACATATTGTGGTATACTTAACAGTGGAATACTGCTTAGCAATAGAAAGGAATGAGGGGCACCTGACTAGCCCAGTTGGTAGGGCATGCAACTCTTCATTTTGGGGTTGTGAATTAGGTATAGAGATTACTTTAAAAAATATTTTAAAAAATAAACAAAGGAATGAACTATTGATATAAACAACAGTATGAATGAATCTTAAAATAATTATGAAAAAAGAATACATACAATATGATTCCATGTACATCAGTTCTAAAAACTAATGACAAAGCAGATTACTCATTGCCTGGGGAGGAAGGGATATATGAAAATTTGGGGTTTTGATGGATATGTTTATATCTTGATTGTGGTAATGATTTCTCAGGTATATGTATCTATGAAAATTTATACTTTAAATATGGACATTTTATTGTATGTAATTTATACTTAAATAAAGTTGTTTTTAAAAAGCACATAAAATCCATGGAAATATTTAAAACCTCAGAAGCTTAATTTTATTTTTAGAGGTGCTGAGTTTAGAGATAATAGAAATCTTGACTCAATGTTCATAATGTCTGGGTTTCTACTGTGTATTACCTAAGTCTCTTAATATGTGTTTTATATAATTTTGTCTTCTTTAGTTATAGTATTTCATGCTCTCTCTGGTATTTATATAGGAAATACATAGTGATTCCTAGACTGACTTAATTTACATGGTGTTCCCATAAAGTTTCTTAACCAGAAGGGACAGACTCCTAAGTGGATTAGGAAACCAGTTTGATTACATTCATTATTATTACTTTTATTTTTTTTTGTCTTAGACCTTGACTTAATTCATGATGAACTCAATTCATTTGTTTAAATGTGAAGCTTAGCTTTAGGAATTTTGTAACCTAGAAGAGAATAATTTTTTAAATGATCTAAATATTGTTCATTAAGTGCATTTTGTTGAAGCACTGTAGCCCGTAGCCCACTTCTGACAGTTTGATTATTCTTAATAGGGCCTTGTCACATGAAAGGATCATAGTTGCCTTACAAATGAGTTGATGCTATAAGCTTGTACTGTATAGCCGGTAAAAGCTGACAAGATAATACCAAAACAGGCTTCTCTGGGAGGACAAAAATTTGATTATAAATCCAGTTGGGAAATGTGCTTGTTGATCACTGTTAACTCAGGAGTGTTTATAAACTTTATAAAATAAATTGTTTTATTTATTGGAGGTCTTTTTTCTTTTTTTCCTCTTCTAGGAAATACAATAGCAACCATGATAGAAGACAAAGGGCCAAGAGTGACCGACTACTTTGTTGTGGCAGGTCTCACTGACACATCTACTCTTTTAGATCAAGAAGTAAATCGTTTAGATACTAAGTCAACTGGGCCTAAAGCTCCAATTACAGACATTGCAGTTATTAACAAATCGGCTGGGGAAACGGTACCTGAAGGTTACACCTGTGTTGAAGCCACTCCATCAGCTCTTCAAGCAAATTTGAACTATGGAAGTCTGAAAAGCCCAGAACTTTTCCTCTGTTATAAGAGAGCAAGAGATAAACCACCCCTTACCGACATTGGGTATGGTGACTTATTTTCTTTTGCTATAGTGAAGTAAATAACATTTATTTAAAGTGCATGGGAATAGAAATTTGAAATCCTTGATAGTTCTATTCTTACTTGTTACTTCAGGATCAAGTGTAGTAAGATACTACATATCTGTATCTACCCTTACTGAATTTCTTTGTATTGTACTTGAATCATTAGATCATTTCCTTTCAAAAGATTGAAATGAAGGCATTGGAGCCTGAAATGTGATTCCATTTCTCTTGTACTTTTCAGATAAGCTTATTAATTAAAAATAAAAGAACAAGAAGCTGTAATAAAAGACTATATTTTTAAGGAGCTACTTAGGTTATGTGATGAGGTTTTGTGAAGCCCTGAATTAATTTAACAAGTGAACATTCTTGTTTAAAAAGAAAAAAAAATTGTGCTGTGTGGCTTTTAGTCCCAGGAGGGAGGAGGTATTTACAATTTAGAATGAGTATAGTTGTTATGAGGTATTTAGTGTCTAGTCCACAGCCAGAGAAGTAAATTCTGTGTAAAAGCCCTTTTTCCAAAAATGTCTACGTCGACCCTCTTTTGTAAATGAGATGTGCTTTTAGAATACCTATAATTATTACTTTAATAGGCATACATGTCATGTATTAAGCTGTTCTGTTTATTATAATTACTATCAGTTGGTAAAAACATATAGGTATTTGAGAGCATTAGGAAGTATTTGGGATCAGCTTGTCCATTTATGTAAAACATGAGATTGGAATTTTGGTGGGATTGCATTTAATGTATAGATCAAATTAGGGAGTACTGCCATCTTTATACCAGTTAAGTCTTCTAACTTACCAATGTGAGATAGCTTTCCCTTTATTTAGGTCTTTAATTTCTTTCAGCAATGTTTTGCAGTTTTTAGTGTACAAGTCTTTCACCTCCTTGATTCATTTTATTCCTACATATTTTATTCTTTTGAATTCTATTAAAAATGGAATTGTTTTCTTAATTTCCTTTTTGGATTGTTCATTGCTGTTGTATACAAACACAGCTGAATTTTAATTTCATATGTTAATCTTATACCCTGCAACTTTGCTGAATTTTTTAGCTCTAATAGCTTTCTTTTGGATGTTCAGGGATTTTTTAAATATATAGGATCATGTCATTTACAAGTAGAGCTAGTTTTACTCCTTCCTTTGCAGTTTGTTGATATTTGCTGCCTTGTCTTATTGCTCTGACTAGAACTTAACGTACAGTGTTGAATAGCAGTAGTGAAAACAGGTGTCCTTGGCTCATTGCTGGTTTTAGGTGGAAAGCTTTCAGTCTTTCACCATTGGATATGATGTTAGCTGTGGATTTTTCGTAAATGCCATTTATCATATTAAGAAAGGTCCCTTCTATTGCTGATTTTATGAGAGATTTTATCATGAAAGTGTGTTGGGATTTTTTTCAAATGACTTTTCTTTGTTAATTGAGATCATGCAGGTATTTCTTTCTATTAATGTGGTGTATTACATTGATTTTTCTTATTTTGAATCCTTTAATGTCATCACAATACCACATTGTAGAAATGATTAATTACTTAATATCACATACATCCAAAGTTCCCTGATTGTCCCATGAAGTTTTTTTTTTTTTAATGGTTGCTGCTTTTTCTGATAATAAGTGTTCAGATATTAAGGTAGTGAACTGCTCTGTTTGACCACCATTTGTTGTCTTCATCACCTCCTTTACTTTTGCATTAAAGCTCTAGTGAGATGGTCCTAGGTCCTCATTAAGTTCAAATTTCCAAAGTTAGAGGATGATTTGTCCTTATCTTACTTGACCTTTACGCAGCATGCGTTTAACTCCTTTAGTTAACTCCTTTAGTATTGGCCACCCTGTTTAGCTCTGTGGTTTTATTTCAGCCCAGTACAGTTAGGATGGTAGTCATACAGCTTTATAGGATCATTAGGAACAGGAGCCAGGTTAGAAAAGGTTGAGGAATGATTGGAATTGGATTAATAGAGGCTTTTTTGAAAGCTTGACTTTAAGAGAAAGAGAAGATAGTTATGGGCCTTGCTATTCAAGATGTGGTCCTTGAACCACTATTATCTAGGGCCTGGGAACATGTTAGAAATTCAGAATCTCAGGCACTGCCCCAAACCTCCTGAATCAGAATCTGTATTTTAACAAAATCCCCAGAAGCAACGGTTGAGGATACCTTGGGGGTAAGGCAATACAGAGCCATGTGCTGTTTTTTCTTTCTTCCAGGGGATGACCTTAAACATCTTTATTTGAAGGAGAGAAACCAATGGAAAAGAAAGGGTGAAAATATAGGAATAAGGAGATATTTGATAGAATAAAATTGTGAAACAGAAGGGGTAATGTCAACAGCATAGGTGACTGGATTAGCATTTAGTGGGAGGGGGTTTTTCCTTTGAGAAGGGGCACGGAGGTTAAAATTGGTATAAACACAAACTGTTGGTTGCAGGGAAGTAATTCAGGACATGTAATGGTTTTATGTCAGTTCTTTTTATTTTCTCCATGAGTTTCTTAAGAAGATAGGTAATATCCATAGAAGGATGGGTATAGGGTAAAATTTTGGTAATATACATGTCAGTCAACGGGAATCAAGCCAGGGACATAACTTGTTTCAGGCTTCAGTGTTCACTGTCAGCCGTCTCTGAAGGCCGTCTTTTCATATCCTCCTCCCCATCCTTCCACAGTACGGTCGTAATTGAAAGGATGTGTAGCTTTCAAAGATTGTTTCTGCTTGTGGTTTGGGGGCAGAACTTAAAATGATGACTTAGATAATTGTACTTACTTTCAGGTTGCAAGTGACTCTTTCATACACATCTTGTAGTTCCCTGAGGCTTGTTATGATAGTTTACTGATTTAGGTTTTCCAGAGTATAGGTTGTCTTTTAGTTAATCATAATCATAAATTTTTCTTTCCACATCAAATAATTGTTAATATCTCTGGTGACTGCAATATTTTGACCTGTCCACCCCACTTTCCCCCCCATTTAAGTACATGAGTGAGTTTAGAAAACCTGTAGCCACTACAAAGACAGGTACCCATCTCATTCAACTAAATATGAAATACTGTTGTCAAGCTTCTGATCTTTTTTTTTTTACCTTTTTGACGTTTATAAACTGAGATGAGATATTTATCAGGTTGGTTTTTTTTTTTAAAGAAAACTGTTAAGTTAAAGTTTTTTTTAAGATTTTTATTTATTTGAGAGTGTGAGAGTGCAGTTCTGCGCACGCGCATGCGCGTGCAAGAGAGAGAGAGAGAGAAAGAGAGAGAGAGAGCCCATTCATGAGCAGGGGGAGAGGCAGAGGGAGAGGGAGAAGCAGACTTCCCACTGAGCAGGGAACCTGATGTAGGGCTGAATCTCAGGACCTGGAGATCATGACCTGAGCCGAAGGCAGATGGTTTATCGACTGAACCACCCAGGCGCCCCAGATTTATTGATTTTCAAGAGTTTTTTCTCCAGCACTTTTTTTTTTTTAAATTTTCAAACATACAGAAAAGTTAACTGAGTATTATAATAAACACCGGTATCCTTTCCTCCTGAATGATAGACTGTAGTATAATGAACAGTATACTTTCCACCTAGATTCAACAAATTAACGTTTTTCCATATTTTTGCTAAACTATTTGAAAGGAGGCTGGAGATACCCTGACAGTTCTCCCGTGAATGCTTCATCATGCATCCCCTAAGCAACGCTCCTGTGTAACCATGGTATATAGAAAGTTAATAATAGTATCATGGTTTTCAATATCCATTCCCTATCCAAATAGTCACAGTTATCCCCAGAATATCTTTTACCGCCTTTTAAAAAAAAAATATTCATGGGGGGCGCCTGGGTGGCACAGCGGTTAAGCATCTGCCTTCGGCTCAGGGCGTGATCCCGGCGTTATGGGATCGAGCCCCACATCAGGCTCCTCCACTAGGAGCCTGCTTCTTCCTCTCCCACTTTCCCTGCTTGTGTTCTCACTCTCACTGGCTGTCTCTATCTCTGTCAAATAAATAAATAAAATATTTAAAAAAAAATATTCATGGGGTGCCTGGGTGGCTCAGTCGGTTAAGCATCTGCCTTCGGCACAGGTCATGATCCCAGCGTCCTGGGATGGAGCCCCACAGTGGGCTCCTTGCTCTGCGGGGAGTCTGCTTCTGCCTCTGTGTGTGGCTCCCCCGGCCTGTGCGCATGCGCACACCCTCCTCCTCCCCGCCCCCCTTTCAGCATCCTGTTGTGGTTTACTTGTTGCATTTGGTTATTATGCCTCTTTAGTCTCTTTTATCTCCCCCACATTTTTCTATTAGATAATTGACATTTTGCAGAATCTTGCTAGTTGTCTTATAGAATGCCCCCCACTCTCGATTTATCTGATTGTTTCCTCATTCTGTTGTTTAGCTTATTACCTTATTGTCAGTATTTCCTGTAAATTGGATGTTACCTTTAAAGTCTGAATTAAATTTATGTTAAATACTTTTGGCAAGAATACCCAGGTAGGGCTAGCATTAGGAAAGCATGTAGTGACAGATTATCCCATAATTAGTGATGTTAAGTTCAGTCACTTAATTAAGATGATACGTGCCAGATATCTATTATTATTTTCATTGTTAAATTTAAGTAAATTGTGGAGTTGTGGGCCTTGTTTAAATACCTGGTTCCCTAGCTGCTTTCACTTCTCGTTTTTTAGGATCCATTGATCATTGCCTGAATTAGATCTTGCATGGTGGGGGATGTAAAATGAGACTTTTCTAATCCTGTCATTTAAAAAATAAATTTTTTAACTGGCATTTTTCTTGAAAAGCTTGAAGGAAGAGCTTTCTTGTTCTCTCTCTCTCTCTCTCTCTCTTTTTTATTGTTTTGAGAATAACTAAGGAACTGTGGATTTTAATTTATTCCATGTGATTAAAAATCTATTATAATCCTTATTCTGTTTGCTCATATGGTCCCAAGTTTCGCTAGTGGGAGCCCTTTCCAGCTGACTGCTTTGCCAAACAAAATCTGGATTTGTGTGTGTTCATTGTTACTGAGGTGTCATACATACGAGAGTCCCTTGCCCTTGGAATAAGACCTATCAGGCGTTTACAGAGTACTTAGTGTGTTAAAAAATTATATATAATAGTATTTCTATGTGGTTACGTTACCAATTTGCTATGCAGTATGCAGTTAGGTTCATCTGTTTGTATTTTGTTTGTTTGTTTGGTTAGGTTCTTTTTATTTTTCTTTATTTTTTTTAATGTTTTTTTCCTATATTATGTTAGTCACCATACAGTACATCCCTGGTTTCTGATGTAAAGTTCGATGATTCATTAGTTGCGTATAACACCCAGTGCACCATGCAATACGTGCCCTCCTTACTACCCATCACCAGTCTATCCCATTCCCCCACCCCCTCCGCTCTGAAGCCCTCAGTTTGTTTCTCATAGTCCATAGTCTCTCATGCTTCATTCCCCCTTCTGATTACTCCCATCTGTTTGTATTTGTGTTTCATTTGTTTTAGAAAAATTTTCTGTTAATATGGAAAATATTGTCACAGCTCAAAACACGTAAAAAGATATAATGAGAAGTATTGCTTCAGTTTTTATTTCCTCTACTTTTTTCACTATACTTTCTGCCCTCTCCTTTCCTGTTAGTGCAGTTTTTGATTTATCCTTTCACTATGTATTTTTACAAAAATAAACACGTGTGTGTGTGTATTTTTATTTCTTCCTCTTAAACAAACTATAAATACTATATACATTATTTTACACTTTGCTTTTTTCACCCAATAGTATGTCCTCAGAATCATTCCATATCTGAACATGGAGGTCTTTCTCAGTTTTTTGAAACTCTATAGTACTTATTTGTGTGAATGTATATACTTTATCCAAACCGCTGTTGATGGACATTTGGGTTCTGTCCAGTCTTGTGCTATTACAAGAATGCTTTGGTGAATAACTGTATATATTATTACATATTTGTGGAAGTATATTTTCAGGTAGTCCTAGAAGGGCGTTGCTGGGATAAAAGATAAATGCATGCATAATTCTGTTAAATGTTACTACATTTCTTTCCATTGTGGTCATGCCACCATCAATATATGATGTATGTGCTGCTTTCCCCCAGTCCCATCCACAAAATACATGATCAGATTTTTGAATTTTTGTCAGTCTCATAGTCAAGAAGTGATGTGTCAGAGTAGTTTTAATGAGATTAACTATTAATATGTTTAAGGACCGTTTTCCTTTTTTTCTTTTGTCAGTTGTTAGTGTCTTTTGGCATTGACTTTGTGACTTTTTTTTTCCCTAAAGGTTTTATTTATTTATGTAACAGAGAGACAGCCAGCGAGGGAGGGAACACAGCAGGGGAGTGGGAGAGGAAGAAGCAGGCTCCCAGCGGAGGAGCCCGATGTGGGGCTCGATCCCGGAATGCCGGGATCACGCCCTGAGCCGAAGGCAGACACTTAATGACTGCGCTACCCAGGCGCCCCGTGACTTTTTAAAAACATGGTTTTGGGACACCTGGGTGGCTCAGTCAGTTGAGTGTCTGCCTTCAGCTCAGGTCGTGATCCGAGGTTCCTGGGATTGAGTCCTGCCTGGGGCTCCCTGCTCAGTGCTGGAGCCTGCTTCTCCCTCTGCCTGCTGCTCCCCCTGCTTGTACTCGCGCTGTCTCTCCACTCTGACAAATAAATAAATACAATCTTAAAAAAAAAAAACAAATATAAACAGGGTTTTGGCCTTTTTGGGTTTTTTTTTTTTACAGTACATTTTTATGTACTAGGAAGATGAACTTTTTGTGAAATAAATTTCCAAATGTGTTCTTCAAGTTTATAATTAATTTGTCTTTTGACTTGTGTTTTTTGTCATGTAAAATTTACTTGATGAAGTTTATTTTCTTACTCCCTTTTATTGCTTGTAGATTTTGAGTCATAGTTACACTTTTCCCACTGTAGGTTTTCTTTTAGTACTAGTGTATTTTCATTCTTGACGTTTATATCTGTGATCCCCTGGGAGTTTTTTCTGGTAGTGTGAAGTATAGATAGAATTTTATTTTTTACCCAAATAGCAATTCAGTTATTCAAGCACTGCTTATTAAATTAAAAAGTCCATCTTTCTTGCAGTGTATTGAGATGTCACCTTTATCCATTTCTGGTATTTCTTTTGTGTTCGTTGTTCTTTTCTGTTCCCTCATTTGCCAGTACTATCCTGGTTTAAATATAGAGGCTTTATACCATATTTTAATATTTAGTTGGGTTTTACCAGTTTCATTGAGATATAATTCAGATATCACACAATTCAACCATCTCAACTGTATAATTTATTGGTTTCTAATATATTCACAGATTTGTGCAGCTGTTACCACAGCCAGTTTCAGAATATTTTCATCCCCCTGAAAGGAAACCCTATATTCATCAGCAGTCACTCGCTGATGTGACTTTCCACCCTCTAGCCCCAGGCAACTACTAATCTACTTTTTGTCTCTATAGATGTGCCTATTCTGGCCATTTCACGGAAATGGAATCATATTACCTGTGGTCTTTTTTGTCTTCTTTCACTTCACATGGTTACAAGGCTCATTGATGTTGCACCTCATATTAGTACTTCATTGCCTTTTTAAGTTCATTTATTTATTTAAGTAATCTCTACACCCAGTGTGGAGCTCAAACTCACCCCAAGATCTGATGTTCCTCTGAGCTGCCCAGGCGCACCTGGTACTTCACTGCCTCTTCTTGCTGAACAGTGTTCTGTTACAAGCCTGTGCCACCTTTTATGTATCTTTTCATTACTCGGTGGACATTTGATTGTTTTCACTTTTTGGCTGTGCTGTTAAATATGTATTTGCATACCAGTATTTGTGCAGTCGTATGTTTTCATTTCTCTTGGGTTTATATCTAGGAGTAGAATTGCTGAGTCATACAGAAACTCCCTGTATAACCCTTTGAGGAACCACTGGACTGTTTTCCAAAGCAGTTGATTCCCACCAGCATTGTATGAAGATTCCAATTTCTCTACACTCTTACCTTACCAGCACTTATAATTATGTCTTTTTGATTATAGCCTTTCCAGTGTATGTGAAGTGGGTATCTTATTGTGGTTTTGATTTGCAATCCCCTGATGGCTAGTATGTTGAGCCTCTTTTCATGTGCTTTTGGCCATATCTTCTTTGGAGAAATGCCTATTAAGAGTCTTTGCCTACTTAAAAAAAAAGAAATGTCTTATTTAAAATAACTTTAGTTTTACAGAGGAGTTTTTAAGGATAGTACAGACAGTCCCCCATATATTCTTTGCCAGCCCTGTATCCATTTTTAAATTGCTATTTATCTTTTTATATTGATTTGTAAGAGTTCTTTACATATTCTGGAAAGAATACCCTAATTAGGTATATTATTTGCAAATATTTTCTCACATTTTATGAGTTGTCTTCCCACTTTCTTGATGGTGTCACTTGTAGCATGTAAGTTTTTTATTTTGATGAAATCCAATTTTTTAACTTTTGTCACTTGCGCTTTGGTTCATGTATAAGAAGGCTTTGTCAAACCCAAGGTCACAAATTTTTATTCCTTTTTTTTTTCCTAAGAGTTTTATAGTTCTATCTCTTACGTTTAAGTGTTTTTTTTTTTTTTAATTTTTTATTTTTTATTTTTTTAAAGATTTTATTTATTTATTTGACAGAGATAGAGACAGCCAGTGAGAGAGGGAACACAAGCAGGGGGAGTGGGAGAGGAAGAAGCAGGCTCATAGCAGAGGAGCCTGATGTGGGGCTCGATCCCATAACGCCGGGATCATGCCCTGAGCCGAAGGCAGACGCTTAACCGCTGTGCCACCCAGGCGCCCCACGTTTAAGTGTTTGATCCATTTCTGGTATGCAGTGTAAGGAGGGGATCCAACTTTTTTTTCTTTTGCATTTGATATCCAGTTGTCCCAGCACCATTTGTTGAAAAGACTATTTTTTTCCTGTTGAATTATCTTGGCACTCTTGTCAAAATCCATTGGCTGTAAATGTACAGGTTTAATTCTGCGCCGCCTGTGCTGTTTCATTGATCTAAATCTTTATCCTTGTGGCAGTAACACATTGTGCTGATGACTAGATTTACAGTAAGTTTTGAAATGGGGGAGTGTGAGTCCTCCAACATTGTTTTTGTTTTTTTGACATTAGGCAGCCTCAGTCCCTTGCATCGCCATATGAACTTTAGGCTCATGTTACCAATTTCTAAACAAAAAAGGATTTAGAGGGGAATTTTGTTGACTCTGTAGATCTCTTTGGGAAATATTGACATCTTACCAAATATTTGATGTCCTTATCCATGACCATGGGATGTCTTTTTTTTATTAGCTCATCTCTAATTTCTTTAAACCATGTTTTATAGTTTCAGTCAAAGGATTTTTATTTATTTATTTATTTAATTTTTTTTTTTTAAAGATTTTATTTTTATTTATTCGACAGAGAAAGAGAGACAGCCAGCGAGAGAGGGAACACAAGCAGGGGGAGTGGGAGAGGAAGAAGCAGTCATAGCAGAAGAGCCTGATGTGGGGCTCGATCCCACAACGCCGGGATCACGCCCTGAGCTGAAGGCAGAGGCTTAACCGCTGTGCCACCCAGGCGCCCCAGGATTTTTTTTTAATGATTTTTTATTATGTTAGTCACCATACAGTACATCCCCGGTTTCCGATGTAAAGTTCGATGATTCATTAGTTGCGTATAACACCCAGTGCACCATGCAATACGCGCCCTCCTTACTACCCATCACCGGTCTATCCCATTCCCCTACCCCCCTCCCCTCTGAAGCCCTCAGTTTGTTTCTCATAGTCCATAGTCTCTCATGTTTCATTCCCCCTTCTGATTACCCCCCCTTTCTTTATCCCTTTCTTCCCCTACCGATCATCCTAGTTCTTATGTTCCATAGATGAGAGAAATCATATGATAATTGTCTTTCTCTGCTTGACTTATTTCACTTANTCTTTCTCTGCTTCAGTCAAAGGATTTTTATATTTATTTATTTATTCATTCATTTTCAGTCAGAGGATTTTTAAAGGTGAAATTTTGACGGGAATTATGAAGGAAAATTTTGTGAAAACATCGAATACGTGATCTAGGAATCAACCTAAGGATGTTTATGGTGTTGTCCCTTTCTTCTTTCATATAGCTTTTGTAAAAAGCAATAAAAAAATCAAGTTGTTTGATCTTATTTACTCTTCTTAAAGTTACACTCCAACTGTTGAAAAATAGTAGTTAAGAGATCTGTAATTCCCAAAGTAATAATCTTACTTTTGGTGTACAATTAAGATTTAAGAAGTAGAAGAACCCCCCCCCCAATTTTTTGGTTTGTTTTCAAGAGGAAAACCAGCATTAACTTGAAATGTATTTACTTATCTATATCTATCTATCTATCTATCTATCTATCTATCTATCTATCTATCTATTTTTCCTCTCCCTGCCTTACAGAGTTTTATATGAAGGGAAAGAAAGGCTTATTCCAGGATGTGAAGTGATCCAAGCCACACCCTACGGTCGCTGTGCCAATGTCAACAACAGTTCAACTACTTCACAAAGAATCTTTATCACTTACCGAAGGGCTCCTATAATTCGACCCCAGAATTCCTTGGCTGTAACTGATATCTGTGTTATTGTAACCAGTAAAGGAGAAACCCCTCCTCATACTTTCTGCAAAGTTGACAAAAACTTAAATTGTGGAATGGTAAGAATACAGTTGTTTCATTTTCAGTTTTTTATGTACTGTCCCCCACACCCCAAAAAGGATAATTTTTGTGCTTCTGTTTATTATTGAGTGTATAATTTACTCTGTTTATATTTTTGTGGTTTTTATTATTTTTTAGATCTATAACTTCTGTAATTCATAACAATTTAAAAAAATTTTAGCTGTCTGATTTTTAGAATAATTTCATTGAGAAAATGAATACTTAAAGTCAGAGATTTAAATTTTTTTTTTGGTATGTGGTAATATTGCCTGTGTTGCACTAATACTTAAGAGGTTTTATTAGCTTTTGCATTTCACTGGTGTCTTCACAGACAACCACAGGGAGACTGGATAGGGAACTCCCTTTATATTTATTTATTTTAATTATTGTAGTTTTATATACTTGCTCTTTTCAGATGGGCTCCAGACCCACTGTGGGGTTTTGAACTCATAACCCTGAGATCAAGAGTCGCATGCTCTACCAAGCATGCTAGGCACCCCATCTCTTAACATACTTATTTTGTTAAAGGGCTCTAATGAACAAGAACATTGAACATACACCTTTGATTTATAGTTTTAGGAGACTAAGGTTTACTATGGGGTCAGATTTATTTTGAAAAATATCTTTAGATAAAAATATTACTAGCTTTAATGAGATATGGGCAAAGATGACTGACTAATGTACCCATGGCTATTAGTCAAGACAGTTTGCCCCTGGAGGTAGTGACTTCATAGTACCTAGTTTGGGCTCCAGGACCCACTCAGCTTTGTACTGTTTCTTTCAAACCGTCTGATTATAGCATTCTAAACTTTCTGAAACTGTTTTGTGTCAGTTTAATTTTTGCAGCGATGTTTTTGTACTCGTTTCTTTCAGTGTTCTGAGCTTCATGTTTTGCTATATTTTATAGTCTGTAGTCTTTTTTTAAAAAAGATTTATTCATTCATTTTAAAGAGAGAGAACATGCATGCACACACGGTCGGGGAAAGGGGCAGAGAGAGAGGAGCAGGGAGAGAGAATCTCAAGCAGACTCCCTGCTGAGCATGGGGCCCAACGTGGGGCTCAATCTCAGGACCCCGAGATCACATCCTTAGCTGAAACCAAGAGTTGGGCACTCAACCAACCGACTAAGCCTCCCAGGCACCTCTGTAGTCTGTTTGATAAACATATGTTTTAGATAGATTTCACTGGGGGACGCCCGGGTGGCTCAGTCAGTTAAGTATCTGCCTTCAACTCAGGTCCTATCTCAGGGTCCTGGGATCAAGCCCCACATCAGGTTCCCTACTCAGTGGGGAGTCGGCTTCTCCCTCTCCATCTGCCCCTCGCCCCACTGGTGCTTGCTCTTTCTCTCTCTCTCTGAAATAAGTAAATTAAAATCTTAAAAAAAGATTTCACTGAATAATCAGAACCTTTAGAGAAGATATTCAACAAAATAAGTTTATTTTCACTCTTTGGTCTTTTTTAAACATAATTTATATTTTACAGTGGGGTTCCAGTGTATTTCTGTGTTATAAGAAGTCTGTGCCTGCTTCTAATGCAATAGCATATAAAGCTGGTGAGTAAATTAAAAAAAAATTGCTACTGTAGTTACTGTTGTACATTAATATTTGGTTAATTTCCATAGTGTAGTGGTCATCATGTTCACCTAACATGTACATTTGGTTAGATGATATATGCTCCCTTATGTAGTTTATGGGGTTGATCTAGTCATAAATTGAATTATGTATAATATTAGCATGTAAAGGCATAAGTTTTCTTAAATACATTACATACTACAAGATATATTAATATTACCCCCCCAAACATGTTATTAAATAGAAATTTTCATCCCAGGTAATCATTTGTGAAATGAACATTCAGGCGTTTAGTCTACACTAATAGATTTAATAATTCAATGAAAAACTGCTTACTCTCTCTGACCTTTTTATTTTGACAATCAGAAAGGTGTCAAACTGCATCTTTACTTCTTATATTTCCTTCTCTTATCTCTGTGTGTCTGATTTGAAACCTCATGTTACTTGCCATGAAAGGTGGACTTGCTTCCTTTTTCCTTTGTTGCAAAGAATCAGCTATATGGAGGAGAGGAGGGCCTGAGAAACTTTTCTGCCATGAAGTGTTTGAGAAATCTATCGCCACATTCTTACTGCACAGTAAAGTGTCAAGGGCTGTAAAGATTTAAGTGTGACCTCTTCATCCCACTGGTATGGTGGGATAGAAACTGAAAATACAGGTATGCTCCAGTTGTAAATAGAAGAGATACTGGAATACTTCCTTATGAAAAGAAGCAGTGTCAGTTACTTTTTTGATCATGCACAGTTTGTTTTGCGTCAGGGAAGTCAGGCAAATCCATATCTGAAAAATCTTGATTGTCTTCTTAAAGACATTCATACTAATAAATCAGACCATTTAATTTATAACATCACAATAAAGGCAGCAACTAATAATTACAAATTTCAGTATCCTTAAAATGTGATACTGTTAATATTGCTGTAATGTGTTGATTTAATGTGATTTCCTAAATTGTGTGTGTGTGTGTGTGTGTGTGTGTGTAGGAAGCGTCACTTTAAAAAAGGACCACTTATAGAAACAAGCTTTGTGAAAGTATTCTTGTATTTGATAAAAGACATATTTTAGAATATAAAGCTTTGCACACTGAATTTTGATTTAGAGTTCTGCTTCTGATTTTCAAGAGTTTAACATAGAGGTAGTCTGCATATTAGAGTCATCAGAGGCTAATGAACTGATGCTTCGTAGCTACTTTATTCTGAAGGGGCTTTGTTATGCTTGCCAGAGGCCCACCTGCTCCTGCTTCTTTGGTCTCACATGCTCTGTACTCAGCCAGAGGATTTGGTCTCATTTACTTTTCATGCTGAATACTTTTTACACTGCTGCTCTCAAGATGAGTTTAAGGGCTCTGATCATTTCTGTTGCCTTGGCATTATTACATGATACATACCCCTTCCCTGAATTTTTTGCTGAAATACTTGGCAAATTTTCCTGTATGTTCCTTACCACTCTCTATAGGATGCTGTGGTATGTAGAAGACAATATATTAAGATGGGTGATCCTGTCGAATAGAGTTTTAATTTGTATATTTAGTACATTTTAATGTTATGATGAACTATAGGTCCATGGGTAAAAAATAAAGGGTAAACTTGTTTATTTAAATTCCTGGTATGGCAAGAGAAAAATGAAATTTCACACATGAATATTTTCATGCAATTTGTTATTAAAATATCCTGTTAATATGTATCACATAATTTCTGGGAAAATAGCTATTTAAAAAAATTTAATATTGTCTCCTTTCTCCAAAAGGTTTAATTTTTAGATATCCAGAAGATGATTATGAGTCATTTCCGCTCTCAGAATCTGTACCTCTCTTCTGCCTTCCCATGGGAGCTACTATTGAATGTTGGGATCCTCAGACTAAATACCCACTTCCAGTGTTTTCAACTTTTGTCCTGACAGGTTCTTCTGCTGAAAAGGTATATTTTTTCCTCTTTTATTAAACCTATATTGTCCGTGTTTTTATCCCGTAAAATAATTAATATGATGTAAGTTTATTTGAATGTTAGGATTATTTGGCCACAATATATTTTGGATTAAATTTGTACTATAGTGCCCAAGGTGAGAAGTCACCATGAAGATTGGCATCAGGATGCAGCTACCTCTGGAGCTTCTACAGAAGCAAATATAAAGTCTTTCTGGAGAGATAACCCACAAAACCCAAGCCTCAAGATGATATTATAGTATAAGTTAGAAGACATAAATACCATAGGAAGAATCAGCAAGATACAGTACAAAGCTGGATTAGACCCTGAAGATATTGAATTGATACAATGACAACATTAAAAATATAAATTAAATATATAATTGAAATGATTCAAGATGTCAATACATCAGGGAAGAACAGTGTATCTTGTGAAATGAGTAAACAGACTGGGAAGAGAATCAGACATCTAGAAATGAAAAATATGGTCCTTTAAATTAGAGTCACTGAATGGTTTGAACAGCAGATAAGACATACATGGAGGGGAAATTAATGAAGTGCAAGATAGGTTACCTCAAATGTGGCAAATAAAAACTTCTAAAAGAGTTTAAAAATGTAGAGGATAGAATCAAAAGGACCAGTGGGTATTTAATGACTTCCAGAAGGAGAGATTAGAAAAGGGAGAGGCAGCATTTTAAGGGATATTGGTTGGTCGTTTTCAGCAACCTTCAGCAGAAAGATTCATATTATAGTGAAACCATAGAACACCAAAGGAAAAAAAGCAACCAGAAAGAAAAGACATACTTATTTTTAAAGGGACAACTGTTAGATTGTTGGCTGATTTTTCAATGACAACAATGAGGCTCAGAAGACAAATAATATATTAAAATGGAGGGAGTAAGCAAAGATCAGTTTCACGGCATATAGAAAGTACTAGCCAGACTTCGCTGAAGATGGCAGAGTAGGAGAACCAGAGGCTCACCTCAGCCCATTCATGCATCTAGGTAACACTCACATCACTGTAAATAATCCAGAAAACAACGTGGAGACGGGCAGAACAAACTCCACAACTGAAGGTAGAGAAGAGGCCACATGAAAGAGGGTAGGAAGGGCAGAGAAGTGGTTGAGAGTTAAAGGGACATGCGTGGACTGTCTGTGGGAGGGAAGGACATCAGCAGCCTGGAGAGGGGAGACTGTCACGCTGAGGAGCCCCTCCTGTGTGGGTAAGACTAATCCCCATAATATTTGGCTTTGAAAACCAGAGGGGCTGAATTTCATAAGTTCTTCCAACCAGTGTGACTTAAAAGTCTGGAACTTTAAAAATCAGCAGGCTAGGTTCTAGGACAGGGTGAGTGATAGGAAACTGAGTCCTTAATCTTAAAGAGATAGCATAACAAACAGTCCACAGATACACAGCATAGAAGCAGCAGTTTGAAAAATGCCTGGGACATAGAGGAGGGAGAGTTATTTATTCATCTCAGAGTGTGTCTTTAGGGGTAGGGTTCCCTGAGTGACTTCCAGAACAGAGGAGCTGGCAGGTGTCATTTCCCTCCCCCCACCTCCCAGCGTAAACAGATGGCTGCCTCTGGGAACCATTCACTATCTAAGTTGATTATACTGCATCCCCCCGCCCCCACCAGCCAGGCCTGCCTCCGTCCTAGTGCTGTGCGTCCCGTCCCCCAGAAGATAGGCACAGAACCAACATCAAATCTCCTGACTGTGCACTTTGTGGGGCCTCGGTTCTGGTGGCAGTGGCCGGTTACCTTCTGTGGAGGATGCATGCGCCTTGTTAAAACTGAGCACCCCACTGGTGTGTGCTTTGTAGGTCAGCCCCAGATGGCTCTGGTCTTGGCAGCACCAGCACATCCTCTGTGGAAGAGGACCAGCACAAAACGAATGGGGACTGTGTGCGCCATACCCCTGTCCCCAACATGGACTTTGCCAATCACCATGGCTGGTCTTGGCAGTGGAGGCATGTCTCCTGTGGGAGAGGACCAGCATGCACCTTGTTAAAACTGTGTGGTCCATCCATTACTTTCAAGAGCAGGAGACTTTAGGTGACTTTCCTAACTCACAGAAACAGGTACGAGTTAGACGAAATGAGGAGATAGGAATATGCCCCAAATGAAAGAACAGGACAAAACCACAGCAAGAAACCTAAGCGAAAAGCTGAGATAAGTAATATTCCTGGTAGAGAATTTAAAGTAATGATCTTAAAGATACTTACTGGACTTGAGAAAGAGTGGAGGACATCAGTGAGACTATTAAAAAAGATAAAAAAGAACCACTTGGAGATAAAGAACACAATAATTGAAATTAAAAATGCACTAGATGAAATAAGTAGCAGACTAGTGGAAGTAGAAGAATGAAGCAGTGACCTGGAGGACAGAGTAATGGAAAGTAATTAAGCTGAGCAGGTGAGAGAAAAAAATTATGCAAATTGAGAATAGTACTCTATCTAGCAAGGTTATCATTCAGAATAGAAAGAGATAGAGTTTCCCAGACAAAAGTTAAAGGAGTTCATGACCAATAAACCAGCCCTACCAGAAATGTTACATGGGACTCTTTGAGTGGGACGGAAAGGCCATAAATGGAAGTAAGAAAAGTAGGAAGCATAAAAACAGTAAACATAAGTGAAACAACTGTGACAATCAGTCAAGGGACTTACAAAATAAAGGGGTGTAAAGTATGACGTATAAGTATAAACTTAAGCGACCATCAACTTAATATAGACTTAATATAGACTGCTATATGCTTATATAAAAACCTAATGGTAACCACAAATCATAATCCACAAATAGATATGCGAAACATAAAGAGAAAGGAATCCAAGTTATTACTAAAGAAAGACAACTGATTGTAAGAAGAGAGCAAGGGAGAAAGGAACAGAGAACTACAAAAACAACCGCAAAACAAGTAACAAAATGGCAATACATACATACCTGTCAGTGATTACTTTGAATGTAAATGGACTAAATGCTTCAAAGGAAAAAGTATGACGGAATGGATAAAAAACAAGACCCATTTATATGCTGCCAACAAGAGACTCATTTCAGACCTAAAGACACCTGTAGATTGAAAATAAGGGGGTGAAGAAGCATTTCTCATGCAAATGGATGTCAGAAGAAATCAGGGGTAGCAATACTTATGTTGGATAAAACAGACTTTTTTTTTTTTAAGATTTTATTTATTTATTTGATAGAGAACAAGCTGGGGGAGCAGGAGAGGGGGAAGCTGGCTCCCTGTTAAGCAGGGAGCCTGATGTGGGACTCCGTCCCAGGACCCTGGGATCATGGCCCCGTCCCAGGACCCTGGGATCATGGCCTGAGCCAAAGGCAAGCGCTTAACCCACTGAGCCACCCAGGAGCCCTGATAAAACAGACTTTAAAGGAAAGACTGTAACAAGAGACAAAGAAGGTACCATACATTTTATTTATGTGTGTGTATTTTTTTTTTTTTTTTGTAAAGAGGGAGAGGGAAAAATAGAATCTTAAGCAGGCTCCACGCACGGTGCAGAGCCTGATCTCAGCAACCCTGAGATCAATGACCTGGGCAGAAATCAATAGTCAGATGCTTAACTGACTGAGCCACCTGGGAGGCCCAAAGAAGGACACTATTAAAGGGACAATCCAACAAGAAGTTATAACAATTGTAAATATTTATGCACCCAACAAAGGAGCACCCGGATATGTAAAGCAGTTAATGACAAACATAAAGGAACTCATCGATAATAAAATAATAATAGTAAAGTACGTTAACACACCACTTATGTCAATGGACAGATCATCCAAACAGAAAATCAACAAGGGAAACAGTGGTTTTGAATGAAACATTGGACCAGATGGATTTAATAGATACATTCAGAACATTTCATCTTAAAACAGCAGAATACACATTCTTTTCAAGTACATATGGAACATTCTCTAGAATAGATAACATATTAGACCACGAAACAAGTCTCAACAAATTCAAAGAGATTGAAGTCACACCATGTATCTTTTCTGACCACAGCACAATGAAGCTAGAAATCAGCCACAAGAAAAAACCTGGAAAAGAGCATAAATGCGTGGAGATCAAATAACATGCTACTAAACAATGAATGAGTCAACCAGATAATCAAAGAAGAAAAGATCAGAAAATTCATAGAGACAAATAAAAATGAAAACACGACGGTCTAAAACCTTTGAGATGCAGCAAAAGTGGTTCTAAGAGGGAAGTTTAATACCATACAGACCTACCTCAAGAAGCTAGAAAAATCTCAAGCAACCTAACCTCACACCTAAAGGAGCTGGAAAAAGAAGGACAAACAAGACTCAAAACCAGCAAAAGGAAATAATAAAGATTAGAGCAGAAATAAATGATACAGAAACTGAAAAAACAGTAGTATATATCAATGAAACCAGAAGCTGGTCCTTTGAAAAGATCAACAAAATTGATAAAACTTTAGATTCATCAAAAAAAAAAACCCTTAAATAAACAAAATCAGAAATGAAAGAGGAGAAATAACAGCTGACATCATAGAAGTACAAAGAATTATAAGGGAATATTAGGAAATTATATGCCAACAGACTTGTCAACCTAGAAAAACCCAGCTAAATTCCTGGAAGCATATAACCTCCCAAAACTGAATCAGGAAGAAACAGAAAATTTGAACAGACCAATGACCAGCAATGATATTGAATGAGTAATCAAAAAACTCCCAGCATACGAAAGTCTAGGACCAGATAGTTTCTCAGGTTCCTTCTACCAAACATTTAAAGAAGAGTTAATACCTATTCTCAAAGTATTCCAAAAAATAGAAGAGGAAGTAAAACTTCCAAATTCCTTCTGTGAGGCCAGTACCAAAGAGAACTAACTGTAGGCCAGTATTTCTGATGAACATAGATGCAGAAATCCTCAACAAAATATTAGCAAACCGAATCTAAGAATACATTAAAAAAATCATTCATCACAATCAAGTATTTATTCTGGGGCTGCAGGGGTGGTTCAATATTTGCAAATCAATCAATAAGAGAAAGTATAAAAACTATGTGATCATTTCAGTAGGCGCAAAGTACAACATCCATTCATAATAAAACCTCTCAGCAGAGTAGATTTATAGGGAACATACTTCAACATAATAATGGCCATGAATGAAAAACCCACAGTGAACATCATCCTCAGTGGGGAAAAGCTGAGAGCTTTTCTGCTAAGTCAGTAGCAAGCGAGGATGTCCACTCTCACCACTTATTTAACATAGTATTGTAAGTCCTAGCTGCAGCAGTCCCACAACAAAAAGAAAAGGCATCCAAATCAGCAAGGAAGAAGTAAGACTTTTATAATTTGCAGATAACATAATACTATAAATATAAAACTAAAGATTCCACCAAAAATCTACTAGAACTGATAATGGCGTTCAGTAAAGCTGAAGGATACAAAATCAATGTGCAGAACTCTGTTGCATATCTATACACTAATAATGAAGCAGCGAAAGAGAAATTAAAAAAAAGCAACCCCATTTGCACCTGCACCAAAAATAATAAAATACTTAGGAATAAGCATGACCAAGGTGGTGAAAGACTTATACTCTGAAATGTATAAATATTGATGAAAGGAATTGAAAACGATGCAAAGAATTGGAAAGACATCCTATGCTCATGGATTAGAAGAACAAATATTGTTAAAATGTCCACACTACCCAAAGTGATCTACAGATTTAATGCAACTCCTATCAAAATACCAACAGCATTTTTCAGAGAGCTAGAACAAACAATCCTCAAATTTGTATGGAACCCACAAAAGACCCTTATAGCCAAAGTAATCTTGAAAAAAAAAAAAGGTGAAGATATCACAATTCCAGATTTCATGTTATATTGCAAAGCTGTAGTACTCAAAACAGAATTGTACTGACACAAAAACAGACACATAAATCAGTGGAACAGGATAGAAAGTCCAGAAATAAACCCACAATTACGTGGTCAATTAGTTTTCAACAAAGGCAAGAATATGCAATGGGAAAAAGACAGTCTTTTCAACAAATGATGCAGGGAAAACTGGACAGGTACATGCAAAAGAATGAAACTAGATCACTTTTTTTTGTTTGTTTTTTTATTATATTATGTTAGTCACCATACAGTACATCCCTGGTAGACACAACAAAAATAAACTCAAAATGGGTTAAAGACCTAAATGTGAGACCTGAAACCATAAAAATCCTAGAAGAGATTATAGGCAGTGATTTCTTTGACATAGGCCATAACAACATATTTCTAGATATGTATGTCTCTTGAGGCAAGGGTGTAAATAAAAGCAAAAATAAGCTACTGGGATTACATCAAAATAAAAAACTGCACAGCAAAGGAAACAGTCAACAGAACTAAAAGATAGTCTACTGAATGGGTGAAGATACTTTGCAAATGAAATATCTGATGAAGTATTAGTATCCAAAGTATGTAAAGAACCTATACAACTCAACAGCAAAAAACCCATAATAAACCAATTTAAAAATAGGCAGAAGACAAAGAACAGACATTTCTTCAAAGAAGACATAGAGGTGGCCAGCAGGCACATGAAAAGATAATATCACTCGTCATCAGGGAAACGCAGATCAAAACCACAATAAAATACCACCTCACACCTGTCAGAAGGGCTAAAATCAACAAAGAAGTGTTGGCGAGAATGTGGGAAAAAGGGAACCCTTGTGTACTGTTGGTGGGAATGCAAACTGGTACAGTCACTGTGGAAGACAGTATGGAGTTTCCTCAAAAAATTAAAAATAGAAGGGATATGTGTACCCCTATGTTTATTGGAGTAGTATTTAAATTACTGAAGCAGTCTAAGTGTCCATTGATAGATGAATGGATAAAGAGGTGGCATATATATACAATGGAATATTGTTCAGCCAGAAAAAGAATGAAATCCTGCCATTCACAACAACATGGATGGATCTAGAGAGTATAATGCTAAGTGAAATAAGTCAGAGAAAGACAAATACCATATGATTTCACTCGTATGTGGAAATTAAGAAACAAAACAAGTGAACAAAGGGTTGGGAAAAAAGAGACCAGCCAAAAAACCAGACTGTTTTCTATAGAGAACAAGCAGATGGTTACCAGAGGGGAGGTGGGTAGGAGGATGGGTGAAATAGATAAAGGGAATGAAGAGTACACTTCTCTTGATAAGCAGATAAGCAACAGTAATATATGGAATTGCCAAATCACTGTATTATACACTTGAAACTAATACAACACTGTATGTTAACTATACTGGAATTAAAATTTTAAAAAAGTACTAGCCTTGAAAAAAAAGATGAATAATAGAACCCCACTGGAATAAAAAAAAAAATCTGTTTATTTGAAGATAGATACCAGGGCCTCCTGGGTAGCTCAGTCAGTTAAGCATCTGATTTCAGCTCAGGGCATGACCTCAGGGTCCTTGAATGTACTTGTCCCTCTTCCCCTCCCTCCACTCTTACATGTACTCTTTCGTGCTCTCTCTCTCAAGTAAATAAGTAAAATCTTTATTAAAAAAAAAAAAAAGTACCCTTAAGGTGAAAAAGAAGGCCACAGGCTGGGAGAAAGTAATGCAATATATATATATGTACATATATATGTATATATGTGTATATATGTGTGTATATATGTGTGTGTGTGTGTGTATATATATATATATGTATATATATATATATATATATACACACACAAGAGTGTTGTGTCCAGAGTATATGATGAACTTATACATTATCAGCAAGGAAAAGAAACAATTCTGTGGCCCCACTCTTGAGCATATCCCAAGGGAAAAGATTGTGTATATTTTCCAAAAGACGTGTGTGCTTTATTTGTAATAGTAATTGAAAAAATGTATAAAGCAGTAATAATGACATAAATGATAATTTAAAATAAAGATGGTGAAATATTAGGAAATAAAAAGTAAATAAAACTATGAATATAGTAGAAATTTAAAAATTAAGAGCGCTCAGGGAATTTGATAAAATAGTTTATTGAAAAGTATAACTAACCAATGCTGACTCTTGTGGATCAAGAAACACATCTGTGGCCTCATTCTACAGGGTATAAGTTTAAAACCACTGTATTAATGATAATGAAGGTTAAGTGTCCAGCATAATATCTGGAACATAAGTAAAATACTGAATGAAGACCAATACTATATTAACTGGGTTGCTTACAACTAAGGTAAGTCTTTAGCTAAGAATTATTTATAGTTCTCTCATTGGAAGCAATAAATATAAATGAAAATTTTAAGATCTTCAAATATTTAAGAGTACTAAATTTATTTGGTAGAAAACAACAACAGCCTCATTGAGATGCTTTTGTCATATTGTTTGTTAAAAATCTCTTGAGGTCATTGAAGTAGTTGTATCCAGGAGTGTTGTATTTGCAAAGACAAGGGTTAATGTGATACACACACACTACATATATGTGGTGAGTGTGTGTGTGTGTGTGTGTGTACACAAGTAAGTAGTTATAAGATTTATAAGAGAGGTATCACTGTTTCCAGAACTTTTTCGTTACCTTAAACAGGAACTTCCCCCACCCCTACCCCTGGTTCTTGGTAATCTCTATTCTACTTTCTATGAATTTGCCTATTTTAGGTAGCTCATATAAGTGGAATCATATAATATTTGTCCTTTTGTATCTGGCTTATTTCACTTAGTTTAGTGTTTCTAAGGTTCATCCGTGTTGCAGTATCTATCAGAATTTCATTCCTTTTTAAGGCTGAATAACATTTCATCATGTGTATATACCACATTTTGTTTATCCATTCATCTGCTGGTGGACTTTGGGGTTGTTTCCAGCATTTGTCCGTTGTGAATAATGCTGCTATGAACACTGGTGTACAAGTATCTGTTTGAGTCCTTCCTTTCAGTTCTTTTGGGTATATTCTTATTAACAGAATTGCTGGATCATGTGGTAATTATTTTTTAAATTTTGGAGAAGCTGTTTTGCACAGCAGCTGCACCATTTTATATTTCTTATCATCTAGCTGTCATATCCACTCTAAGTTAGTGTTTCTTTTGTAATGAGAGATAAAGAGAAATTTTAAAAAACAAACTCAAGTCTTATAATGGAATTCTTTTTCTCTGTAGGTATATGGAGCTGCCATCCAGTTTTATGAACCTTACTCTCGGGAACTTCTGACAGAGAAACAGCTTATGCAACTGGGCCTGTTGACCCCTGTGGAGAGAAAAGTGGTCTCCAGATCCATCAATTCAAACAAATGCATTTGTTTACTCTCACACTGGCCGTTTTTTGAAGCTTTTAGAAAATTTCTCATGTTTATCTACAAACTTTCTGTGTCTGGACCACATCCTCTTCCCATTGAAAAGTATGTATAATGATTAGAAAGATGCCTGGTGGAAAAACTGGTTGTCTGTGTGTACATTTCATTGTTTACCTGACTTTAAGCAGAAAAGTTCAAAGGGAACAAGAGTCACAGTCACCTTACTTTTGCTTCTTCCCTTCTTCACTTGAATCATTGATTTTAAATCATTGAGGAGTGGTGGTTAGGATAATCAAATAATAATCTCTTGAGAATTCAGCTGAAAAAGGAACTCATTATACATTGCACTGTGTGTGTCCTTTCTATTCATTCTCTAATAAAGAGAAAAATAGTTATTATACACATACACCTGAACCATACAAGTGGACATTCCTGGTTCTGACTATAAAGCATCTCTAAACTGATGTAGAAATTAATAAGGGTGAGTTAATTGATGCCAAAAATGAGGTTTTGGTTTGAGCATTGAGAGATCCTAATTTTCCACTCTATTTGTAATTCCCTTTGTCATGGAAATCTTTTGTAAGGAAGAAAAATATATGTGGAGCTGCTGTCTTTTATTTTTTTATTTTTTGTTTTGTTTTTCTTTTCTTTAATTTAAATTCGGTTAATTAACAAATAGTGTATTATTAGTTTCAGAGGTAGAGGCCAGAGATTCATCAGTCTTACATCACACCCAGTGCTCACTACATCACATGCCCTCCTTAATGTCCATCACCCAGTTACCGCATCCCCACAGCTCCCTCACATCCAGCATCCCTCAATTTGTTTCCTGTGATTAAGAGTCTCTTATGGTTTGTCTGTCTCTCTCTGGTTTCATCTCATTTTATTTTTCTCTCCCTTCCTCCATGATCCATTGTTTTGTTTCTTAAGAAGCCACTGTCTTTAAAAACCAAATCTTGGGGTGTCTGGCTGGCTCAGTTGGTGGAGCATCCAACTCTTGATCTCAGGGTCATGGGTTCAAGCCCCCACGTTGGGTGCAGAGAATACTTAAAAACAAACAAACAAACAAACAAACAAACAAACATTTTTTGACTTCTAGTGGCGCACTGACTTTTGTTTATTACGGGTAATGATTTATTTATCCTCCTGACAAACCAAGAGGTGTCAAGAGCTTTAAGGAAATATAGTATGCATAAACAGATTTTTCATACAATTTCAGAAATTTCACATTAGAGCAAAAAGAATATCAGCAAAGCATACTAAGTAATGGAAAGGTAGGGGCAGTTATTTGGCTTTCATTTTGTACTCTTGGGATACCAAACTAATAGTTCACAGTTCTAGATTTAACTTTGAGCTTTCAGATTAACCTAAAATTGTTTGAAGTAAAACTTAATGGTAGGGACAAGTTAGCAACCTTTTGAAAAATTAAGGTTCTATGAATAGTCTGAGGAAATAAAATCAGTGTATGTTATCAGCATTTTTTCTCAGATGAAGTAATACTTTGCATGTTAGTGGCTCCTAAGAGCTCAAAGCTTTGGAGAAACTTAAGCATTATTTGTAGGAGAAATAGAGAGTACAAGTGGATTGCTCAAAGTTACAGTGAAAGAACTATATTGATTAAGTTAATATTTAATTAAATTAATTACTGGGATTAAATTCAGTATTAGTTTTAATTTATTGTATTGCAGTTAGTTGCTCCCCATACCAGCACTGGTAACCAGACAATAAAAATTAGCTTCTTTATGAAAACTGTATTTATGTCGTTCTTATTTTCCTGGCAATATTAGGGTGTATTAATAGAGACTTTTAACCAGGAAATACATTGTGCATTTCAGAAGTTTAGTGGGATGAATACGTTTATTTATACGAGATAAATTTATTTAACGTAAGTTTTAGGTAAGTGGTTTTGTCAGATTGGGAATGATATTATAATGATACTTAAAACTTGTCAAAATCTATGAAGCATTTTAGAAAAGTAATTATGATCTATATTTCAAATTTTTTTCCAGGCACATTTCGCACTTCATGCAAAACATCCCTTTTCCTTCACCACAAAGACCAAGAATCCTTGTACAGGTAATCAAAAACAAATACATTTGAGGGAAGCTCTGCATATGGTCATTCTAGTCATTGCAAAGTAGATTCTATGGCCCTTTGAGTTTGAAGTGGAGCAACATGTGTTCATAAAGTCCTGAATTTCCTGTATTTTATTTTTTATTTGGGTGTACAGAATGGGAATAATTACAGTCTTTGATTCATGACATTATCATCATTGGTCTGTGCATGATAATGTAAAACCTAGAATTGTGTTATTGGCATGTTTTTAAATCAGAGCAACTAATAAATATTAAATATGAAGTGATTCGTGGTTGGAGGGAAAAAGTGAGATAGTCTGTGACAGTGGTCTTCAGACTTTCTATGTTACAGGACCAGTTTCTTTTTATTTCCAGTCATTGGCAGACCTATGTAAATTTACAGCTTTTGAAATGTGCACCTTACCATGTGAGCATTGTAGACGTGAACATGTCTGTACCCTGTGCAAAGATAGGAGTCCTCTGATCACGTACTTGGTGGTGGGAGCAGTGTCTTATTGCCATTAAAGTTTCTAAATGTCCACTCCCCATTTATATATGCTCTTTTCCAGGACCAGTGACAGTTTGCAAACTGGCACTTTGAGTAGTACTGCTCTGTAGAGAGGCAGGCTATTTTAAAATTGCTTTCTAAGATGTTATCAACATTATATGGTAGCATTAAGTCAAATATTGTTAATCTTGAATGTACTTCAGTTCAAGTATGTATTTCAGCAAGTATTAATATATAGTAATCAATCACCAAATGCCTGCCAGTCTATAGAGTAAATAAACCTGAAGCTTTTAAAAAGCAGTTATCTCATAATTTTAAAATAACTGTATTTTAAACAGCTAACTGAATCAAAATTCAATTGAATTAACCATTTAATTTAACAGAACTAAAATAATACCGCTGAGTAAATACAGCTGTTGTTTTATATCGTAGTACATTTCTAAAACTATGTCAGTCTGCATGTTAAACTACCTTCTGTATTCTGTATTAACCTTGATATAAATATTTGGGTTTCAAGATTGGCTTGATTAATTTTTTTTTTTTTTTTTGGAAGCTTTCAGTCCATGATGCGTTAATATTATCACAGCCAGTTTCTACACCTTTACCACTAAGGTAATTAATAGTATCTAAAATGATATACTCAATCATTTGGGAGAAGAGTGCTTTAAAATATTTTAAGGGCTAGGATAATAAAGTTAAGTATTATCTTTTACATAAGGATAGCCTTAATGTTTCTGTCTTTGATAGCTGAGTGGATGGTGGGCCATCCAGTGTTTAAAAAATGGAATATTAAAGAGCGTTGAAAGATTGGGTGTAGGGAATACATCCCTTTTCTTTTCCTCTCCCCTCCTCCTATCCAGTTCCTAGCTAAATATTCAAGGTGAACTGATTTTAGCCTCCTCAAATATCTCAAATCTGTTAGCTTCTAGTCCAGGATAGCGTGATCTCTTACCTGGACAACTTCATTATTAACGTTTTAATTGGTACCCTTTTGTTCTTCCTTCATTTCTTTATCCACACTGCAGTTGTGTGTCCTTTCGAGAATGCAGATGTAATTGTGTTGTTTCTATTTTGACATAATCTTTTGCCCCTTTTTTACTATGCTCTAGTCACAATAAGTGTGTTTCAATTTTGTGGAAATGATGGTAGCTTTTTCTTACTTCATTGCCTCTGCATATGTTGGCTTCTCCCTAACTTCCATTCTTTTGAGCTCAGCTCAAATGGTTCTTTGGGAAAATCTTCCCTGATAAACTCCCCTTTGTTACCAAAGGATGAATTTGATTCATACTGTTATACTGTCTCATTAAATGTGCTACTTCTCGGTGATAACTAAATCAACACTTGAAATTAGCACTAGCTTCTCAATCTGTTAATATTTAGGAAATAATTTAATAAGCAAATCTTAACATATTTTAGCGAAATAGTTCATAATCATCTTTTTCGCTTTTCTCCTAGTGGAGCCGACTTCAGCACCTTGTTAATGAATCTGGGTCCTGAGAATTGTGCGACACTGCTGCTCTTTGTTTTACTTGAGAGTAAGATTCTGCTACATTCTCTTAGGCCAGCTGTGTTGACCGGAGTAGCTGAAGCTGTTGTAGCTGTAAGTATAGAATTGTCCTTACAGTACAGGATAACTGACAGAATTTTTACTCTAAAGGGAAATTTCCTTCAATGAAAGCAACTTTGAAATTACCAGGAAATGTTTAACAGAAATATAATAGAGTGGCAAAGAGACATAGTAAGTATAAAGAAAAAAAAGGTGGTTTCTATTTGAGAGAAAATTTCAATTTCTGATTTTTAATATATTAGAGTGCTTCAGAGACTCTGTGATTACATAACAAAACTTGTGAATGAAGCTTATTAAACAGGAGGCTCTGGCCAATTTCATCTGCCCTAAAATTATGCAAATGAATTACAATTAATTACTCCCAGTTTTAACTTTTAATCATTGTGAGCCAGTAACATAGGAAATTCTAAATGATTGTGAACTAGGATAATGTAAAACATAAATAAAATAAAATAAAATAAAATAAAATAAAATAAATCAAGTCTTCCTCTGTTTTTTGAAGGCTTCCCATTGCAATTAGATGTCTGATCATGTAGGATAGGACTTTATAGATTATAGTATAGAATTTTGGATGTCATTTCTCCAACGTTATTTTTCATTTTATGTTTCATTTCAAATAGTTGACTCTCCTTATTTCCACACGATTTTAAAAATTACATTTTAAGAAGTTACATTTTAAAAATGTGACTCGCATGGAAATGAAGACCTATCTCTTTATTATCCTTGTGTCCTCAGCACTTACCACAGCTTAATAGCATGGAGTAAGTAAGCACTCAGTAAATACCTGTTAAATCAACAAATGGGATATGTTTCCAAGATCTTAATTTGGTCAGAGAAATGCTACTATGACTGAAAACTAAAGAAACCAATGTGAGATAGTTTATGGGTAGCAGAGATCCTCATTATGTATTAATTTTCCAAACCTCCACAGTTGCATATGAAAGCAAAAGCCATTGTAATGTGAAAATAGTTGTTAATGAACTGAACAGTGTTAGAAAGTTCGCACTCCTTCCTGGAAAACATTAGTGTTTACCTATGTTCCTTGGTCAGAATCTTTGTGGCCCAGTCTCTTGATTGATTTCAGCAATACAGTGCAAGAACAGGTGGAAAAATTGTAATGTGTAATTGGAAATCTTATGGAAAATGCAAGATTGCATGAAATTTATGTAACCGATGTTGGAGAACTGCCTGAATTGGCATGCAAAACCATTGTAAATGAAGATTGGCAATTTACCATGTAAAGAAGAGAAAATGGAAGGGAATGATGACAGGATAAGTTCTTCAGGAGGAGAATGATTTGAATATCAAAGAGTATCGAAGAATTAATGGAGCCCCATGGCAAACATTGAAAAATGACCCTCTTTATGACTGAGCTGTAAAATTCAAAGTCGAATACAAGGGTGTCATATTTTGCTGTTACTTTTGTTTTTAAAATTTTTTACGCAATTGCAGGTGTAATGTACTTTTTTTTGAACGGAAAATAGTTTTTCACTGTAGGTATCTGAAGTCCTTGCAAGGTCCTGTGGGAGTGGCTCTGTCTGTCTGCCCTCTGATCTGATTTCTGCTCCTCTGCCCCCTTGCTTACTAGGCTCCAGCACACAAGCTACTCCTGAGTATATTAGGCAGGCCCCATACCTTAAGCTTTTGCTCCAGCTGTTCCTTCTCTCAAAAGCACTCTTGTAGATATCTCCTAGATCTCTCCTTCAGGTCTAGACTCAGTTGTCACTTTCTTAATGAAGTCTACCCTATTTGGCCTGTTTAATAATATAACCTGCTCCCCCCTTCCTATTCTGAACTCTCATCCCCTTCACTTGGCTTTCCTTTTTCCTTTTCCATAGAACTTAGCACTTCATGATAGGGTGTATGTGTATATTTTTTTATTGTGTCCTCTGTTTATTTTCTGCCTCTTTCTGCTAGACCAGGTAGGTGGTGGCAAACTATGGCCCACTGGTCAAATCCTCCTTGCCACCTGTTTTTGTAAATGAAGTTTTACTGAAACATAGGCCATTTATTTACATACTGTGTATGACTGCTTTCATGCATGGAGACAAAGTTAAACATTTGTGAGAGACAATATGGCTCACAAGGCCTAAAGTACTGCCTATTTTTCTTGTACAGAAAAAGTTTCCTCACTCTTTTGCTAAACTGTAAACCTCAGGAGGGCAGAGATCTTTGTTTTAGTCACTGTTGTAGCCTTATCTAGAACAGTGCTTGGCTCATAATAAGTGCAGAAATATTTGATAAATAAACAAATGATTGAAGACAAAATCCTATCCTGAACAAGCATCTGGAATAACTGGCAGATGTAATAAATGTTATAGGCATTTCTCTGGGGGGAGTGATGATGGATAAGGTATAGCAAGGATTTTTGTAGTAGAGGAAAAATTTTATCATCAGTGATTAGAATTTTCACATTAGCTGATAATTGAAATTTTAGTCTGTTTTTTGATTTATCAAAACTTGTCTTTTTTTTTTTTTTAAAAGCACGTATGACACAAGGTAGAGCTTTGTAAAGATTCTTGAGGTATGTTTTATATTGACTAGTATTTTTTTAAGATGCCAGGCTTCAGTGAAGTTGGATCATTTTGTGTTTATTTGGGCAGTTAGGAAATTTTTTATTGAATTTTTAGTTTACTATTACATTTTTAAGAGAATCATTTTAATTTTTTTCAGTCCTTGGAGCTCTTAGTTGGATTTTAGTCAAAGGTTACTTTGAGAATTAATAGATGGATGAAGTGCATAAGAGTTAAAGATGATGAATTTGTTTTATAATTTTGGGGGGCAGTTTTCTCTCTCTGCTTTGACTTTTTCTAAAAATGTAGATGTGGGTTTTATATGGCATTATAAGAATTAACACGCAAAGAGCTATTAGCATTTTTATTGTGCTTGTGATAATTGTCACGCTTGAAGATTTTAATCACATTGGTTCATAGTACTGCTCAGTAATATTTTATAGCCATTTAGTTTTCGGAATGAAGTATAAGGTAAGAGAAACTACACTTCACTGCTTTTTAATGGTCCCTTTCAGTAATATTAGTTAATTACATGCTTTTCATTGCAAATTTCAAATTTGGTTAATTTTTTAAAACTTTTTCCCCAGATGATCTTTCCATTTCAGTGGCAGTGCCCGTATATTCCCCTTTGTCCTCTTTCACTGGCAGCAGTCCTTAGTGCACCTTTACCATTTATAGTTGGAGTTGACTCAAGGTATTTTGATCTTCATGACCCACCACAGGATGTTGTTTGCATTGACTTGGATACAAACATGTTATATGTGTAAGTTGATTCTTTCTATATTATCTCCCATTTATATTTTCCCTCATCTGTAGTCACAGCTCATTGACAGAATCTAGAAGTATGCTATTTTTAATGTTGTTAATAAGTTTTCATCTTTAATACAGTAATTCTCAGTGATGGCAACTATCAGAATTCTGGAAAGTTTGGAAAAGAACATGTTCAACATTAGTTTATATTTTGGTAATAATGTTGTCAATAGGCAGAAAATATTTATGTTTGTCAAAAGAGAATATGGATTTGAAAAAAAAAAAGGTTAAACACTGCTTTCAGAGCTCAAGAGATGATATGCTTTCTAGGTTTAATTCAAAATTCATACGTAAGCTTTGAAAAAATGAGTTTACCTGTTTGACTTTAGTTAGAATATAGGATAATGTTACGCCATTTCATTAGTTGTCAAGATTTGAATTTTTTAGAGATCTGTTTTATTGCAGAGAATTTTTTTTTAAAGATTTTATTTATTTGAGAGAGAAAGAGAGCATGAGCAGGGAAAGGCGGGGGAGCAGAGGGAGAGGAACAGACTCCCTGCTGACCAGGGAGCTGGACATGGGGCTAGATCCTAGGACCCTGGGATCATGATCTGAGCTGAAGACAGGCACTTAACAGAGTGAGCCAGCCAGGCGCCCCTTATTGCAGAGAAGTTTATACTAAAAATCAGTCATACTTGTGTTTACTGGAGGTGATAAAATGTACAGCAGTGGTGTAACTGGGGATTCAGAGAGGAGAGTATAACATTAATAAAAACAGCTCTGGGTCAGTGCTCAAGAGCCAGTCCCCACCCCCCAACCCCCCTGGAAAAAAAAGTGGAAAAGGGCAGTAATTGTTGAAAATTCCTTAGCCTTGGTGGCAAACTCTAGATCCTGGAGGTTTTTTGTTCTTTACTGTTTGAGATTTGCAGAAAATAAATGGGGTAAGAATTGTGGTGAGACTTCAGTGGTAAAAACAATGGAATAGGTTGGGAAACTATCCCTAAATGAACCAAAGGAATATGTAAAGAAGGAGGAAAACATTTGCTATCACTTAAAATGTTTTTGAAATGGATCTGCCATTTATTTTTGAAACTGTGTCATTATGGTAGCTCTTTACTATGTACACTTCGACTTATTTATAGCCTTGAAGTAATGAACCACTGAATATTTCCTGTAGCACACATTTTGTTGTTTTTTAGCTGCTGTCCCTGAAAAACAACTATTTTAGGGTTGTATACATTGTGGTGCTTTTGGAAATGATTATTTATGAAGTTTAACTCAGATGTTTGCCTTACTTTAATTATTATTCTTAATAAAATAATATTATGGAGATTCTTAATTTTTCCCAGTTTTAAGTAACTTCTGTAATATTTCTGTTGATCAAAAACTTTGTTTTCTAAAATAACTTTGAACTCTGCTCAGTTGTACTTAAATAATTATGAAATGTTCTAGATACCCAAGAATTACAAAGAATAATGTAAATTAACTCCCATGTATCCATAACGCAAATTAAGGAATAGAATATTGTCAGTGAATTTGAAACCCTGGATAGTCCTTGCAACATATTTTGCTCCTGATTTACTGTTACCTTGAATTTGGTGTTTGTCATGATCATTTCCATGTGTTTTAGAAACATTTATTATACATGTATTTGTTTAAATGATATTTTGTTTTGCGTGCTTTAAAAATTTTTTATGTTTGTATAGTTTCCTGTGACTTGCTTTTGTACTTGGCATTCTTTTGGGGTTCATCTGTGTTGATACACGCAGCTCTACTTCATTTTTAGGGTTTAACAGTGTTGCTGGGTATTTAGATTGTACCTACGTTTTTTGTAATTTTGAACAAGGCTTCTCTGATTATTATTGTGCATATTTCTTTGAGTCCGTGGGCAGTAATTCTCCCGAAGCATGGTTTGTAGATACAGCTAATGCCATATTACTTTTCCAAGTTTAACTCCTCTTTGGAAGCAAATGAGAATTCTCTTTGTTCTAGTCCTTGCCGATACTTGTTATGGTCAGACCTTAAAATTAGTTTGATGGTAATGGGATCTCATTGTGTCTTTCATTCATATTTCCCTAATTAGTAGCAAATGGGGCATTTTAATTTCTTTTTGCCCTTTGATTTTCCTCTCTGTGAATTGGATTTTCCTTTTTTTGGTGCATTTTTCTGTTAGCTTGTTTGTCTTTTTCTTTTGATTTGTATCACTTCTTTATATAACCTGGTTAAATATATGCTTTGCAAATAGCTTCTCCCGCACTGTGACTTGTATTTGCATTCTGTTTATGGTGTGTTTTTTTGAACAGAAGCTTGTTTTAATTGATCAAATTTATCAGTTTCTTTTTATTGATTGCTATTTTTGGTTCTTGTATATGAAATCCTCTGCCTTGAGGACATGAAAATACTATTCTGGATAGTCTTTCTTTCTTTTTCTTTTTTAAAGTTTTTTATATTAAGTAAACTCCACACCATACATAGGGGCTCAAACTCACAACCATGAGATCAGGAGTCACATGTTCTACTGACTGAGCCAGTCAGGCACCCCTATTGTGGATGTTCTTAAATTTGTAAGGTTTTGCCCTTCTCACTTAAGGGCCTTAATTCAGTTGAACTTGGCGTTACTGTATGATATGACATAGAAGTACCATTTCATTTTTCTTACCTGAATAAATAACTCTCACATAGCACTGTATATTGGATAACCAGTTCATCTCTTCCCAGTGGTCTTTAGTGTCAACACCATTGCATACCAATTTTTATATTTTACATTTATACATATTTTATATTTTACAATTTCATATTATATATTAATTTGCAAATCAATTTATATTTATAATACACTTACTAATCTGTTCCTTTGGTCTGTTTTAGACTCTTGCTAGTATAACACTATCTTAATGGCTTTAAAATCAGGTTGTTTAAGGGACACCTGGGTGGCTCAGTCGGTTAAGCGTCTGCCTTCAGCTCAGGTCGTGATCCTAGAGTCCTGGGATTGAGTCCCAGATGGGGCTTCTTGCTCAGTGGGGAGCCTGCTTCTCCCTCTGCCTGCTGCTCCCCCTGCTTGTGCGTGCTCTCTCTGTCAAATAAATAAATAAAATCTAAAAATAAAATAAAATTAGGTTGTCTTAAACATCAGTGAACCTTGAAAACATTTGTGCTAAGAGAGCTTATATGATCTCATTTATACTAAATGTCCAAGGCAGATCTATAGACAGAGAAAGTAGATTAGTGATTGCGTTGGAATAGGAAGATGGGGGAATTGGAAGTTAATGACTGAGGTGGGGGATGCAGGGTTTCTTTTTGAGGTGATGGAAATATTCTAAAATTGTGGGTTGTTACACAACCCTATGAATATGCTAAAAATCCATCAAGTACCACGGTTCAGGTGGGTGAATTGTGTGTGAATTATATCTCAATAATGTTAAAAAAAAAAAGTATTGTGAGATGACAAGTCCCTTTCTTTACCCTTGTTCTTTAAAATTGTTTTCACTATATTTGGTCCTTTGCTTTTCTGTATAAATTTTAATATATTGTTAAGTTCCATGCAAAATAATGCTGTGATTTTGGTTAGAATTCTGTTAAATTTATAGATTAATTTGGGGGCACATGACTTCTTTTTTATATAGTCTCCTTACCCATGTATGTAGTATTTTACTTCATAGATGTTTTTACATTTTTTTTTAAAGATTTTATTTATTTGTCAGAGGGAGAGAGTGAGCAAATAAGCAGGGGTAGTGGCAGGCAGAGGGAGAAGCAGACTCCCCACTGAGCCCCACAAAGAGCCCCATGCGGGACTGGATCCCAGGACCCTGGGATCATGACCCGAGGCGAAGGCAGATGCTTAACCGACTGAGCCACCCAGGTGTCCTTACATTTTTTTTTTTTTGAATAATCTTTGCAGCTTTCTCCATAAAGACCATGAACATCTTTTGTTAGACTTATTTATTCCTGCGTGCTGTGTGGTTTTTATCGTATATTAAATGATATGTAAAATATAATTTAAATCGCAGTTTCCATTTGTTGCTGCATTATAGAAATGCTGTTGGTTTTCATGTAGTAGGCTGCTTCATAGCAGCTTAATTGAATTCTGTTTTGTCTGTAAATTCTTTTCAGTTTTCTGGCCGTAAACAATCACATCATGTACAATCTTTACATATTTTTAAGTTCTTGTCTTAATTCTCTGGCTAGGATCCCAGCTTAGTGTTAAATAGTGTAGTCGTAGTTGGTATCTTGTCTTACTCCTAATTTTAAAGGGAATGCTTTGAGCACTCCATCATTAAGTATGGCTGTTGCTTTAAGCAAGAATTGACATCTGGCCGATGGCTCATTTTTGTAGATAAAATTACAAAATTCATTCATTTACATATTCTGTGAGGCGGCTTTCATGTTACAATGATACATTTGACAAATTGTGACAGAGACCATATGGTCCTCAAAACCTAAAATATTTAATATCTGACCTTTTATAGAAAAGGTTTGTTAGCTCCACTGTAGGGTTTTGATTGCTTAATAATAAATTAAGGAACTTTCCTTCTACTTCCACATAATGATTTTAAAAAACCTCTTAAGTAGTGTTGAATTTTATACTTTTGTACAGCTATTGAGATGAGCATTGTTTCTCCTTTGTTTTCTGTGTGGTAAATAACATTATAAAATCAATTAATAGTGAATAATCCTTACATTCCTGAAATATATATCATCTTATTTTTTTATATCCTAACAGATTAAATTTTCTAAAAAATTTAAAATATTTGCATTGATGTTCATAAATGATGTTGGCTTGATGATGTATATAGTGTCAGCTGTGGTCCATGTTTGAGATATAGGCTTTCATCTTTGTAGACGTTTTTTGTTTTGTTTTGTTTTGTTTTGTTTTTAAAGATTTATTTATTTATTTATTTTTGAAAGAAAGATTGAGAGAGCATGAGGAAGAGGGGGAGAGGGAGAGGGAGAAAGACTCTCAAGCAGTCTCCACGCTCAGCGTGGAGCCTGACGTGAGCTCTGTCTCAGGACCCTGAGATCACGACCTGAGCTACAACCCGGAGTCAGTCACTCAACTGACTGAGCCACCCTGGCACACCATCTTTGTAGAGTTTTAAATGTTTCTTATTTCTTTTTTTTTTTTTTAAGATTTTATTTATTTATTTGACAGAGACAGCCAGCGAGAGAAGGAACACAAGCAGGGGGAGTGGGAGAGGAAGAAGCAGGCTCTCAGTGGAGGAGCCTGATGTGGGGCTCGATCCCAGAACGCTGGGATCACGCCCTGAGCTGAAGGCAGACGCTTAACGACTGAGCCACCCAGGCGCCCCTAAATGTTTCTTATTTCTATTAAAATATTTTGACTCGTGCATTATTTAGAAGTATTCCTTTGAACTTCCAAGTTTTTTTTCCCTTAAGTGCTATTTGAATTATAGTCAGAAAATGCTTTATATATTACTCTGTGATATTTACTGAGACTTGCTTCTAATAGGTAGTTTGAAGTGTCAGTTAAATTTGTCACTTAAAATATTATAAATCTAAAATGTAACTTCTGAAGCAAGACTTTGGTGTTGGATTCATAACTCCAGCCTTGAAAATCTGTGTTAGAGCATTAGAGTGAGATGACCAAATTTAACTGAGGTTGTTTGAAATGTAAAGAGAACTTCCTTGAAAACCATTTATTCAGACTGTGTCAATTGTAATTTGAGCAAAAATACCCTTTCCATTTTCCTTTTTAATTTGGTGTAAGAATTTTGCTAAGTAAAAAGAGATTATAACAGATTTTATTAATTATGCTTTTATTTAATAGATCAGATGAAAAGAAGAACATGAACTGGAAACAGCTTCCCAAAAAGCCATGCAAAAATCTGCTTAGTACCTTAAAGAAGTTGTATCCCCAGCTGTCTTCAGGTACATGTGAAGAGAAAGGAATATTTTTAATGAAAGAATAGATATGAGAAAATTCTTCCATTTAAACATAATTTTACTCTGCTTAATAGGAATCTCATTACAAAACAAAATTTCAGTACTAAAACATTAATTTTGTGGTTCATGACTTTTTGAGTGTGTTCTTTGTGTCCTGTCTGCTTGAGCCTCCCTGCTAGCTCCTGCCAGTGATCCCTTTACATTAATGAAGAGAGGAACTTCAGGAAGTCACGGGTTTATTTTGACAGTTTTCTTAATTATTAAATCATTACTTGTATAACATTCTGTATTAATGCCATTTTCTCTTCATTTGTCAGTTCACCGAAAAACTCAGGAAGGCTCAGCAATTGAGATGACTCCAATCGAAGCAGATTTCTCCTGGCAAAAGAAGACAACACAACTTGAGATGGAAATTCAAGAGGCATTTTTGCGTTTTATGGCATCGATTTTAAAAGGATATAGAACATATCTCAGACCAATCACAGAGGCTCCTTCAAATAAAGCCACAGCTGTTGATTCATTGTTTGACCGACAGGGTGAGTGGCATTGAAAATATAGTTACTTTTCATTGAAATGAAAAATATTTTCTATTTAGTGTTGCTCCCCCCAAAATAGTCACTCTATAAGTTCTTAGAATTGTATATTAAAATACAGTGAATTTTTGTGTATTTGTGATCTAGCTCTAGGAAGAATTCCTTTCAACTTTATACTCCATTTTTCCTTGAGAAATCTAAAACTGGAGACCTTTAATTATGAAAAGTCAAAGATGTTGCTTATATCTCCTGGGTAGTCAGTTATCTTAGTAGAACATACTTGGTGATTTGCTTTTAGATGTTTCCTCAGTTTTGCATAATTCTTCGATTTATACATTCTTGGCTTTACAATATTCCCTAACAGTTTTTGGAATAAAGCCACCAGATCTTAGAATTTCTGAAAAACATAGCTTTGTTTCAGGGGAAAACACTATACTTATATTTTTGAGTGTTATTTTAGGGAATTATAAATACTTTTGTTGTTACTCCATTGTTCTTATATGTAGTAGCAACCTTCAAATACAAAAAAAAAAATTCATATGATAATTATTTTATATTTCTGTACTTTACCCAATAGTTACTTAAAAAAAAAAAATCCCTACTTTTCTGATAATCCTTTTGACTTTTATCCTTTCAGCTTCAGGATAACCTGTCTCTTAAATATTTAGCACCTTACCAGGTCTGACTAGTTATTAGATAGGGATATAAAGAAGTGTTAAAATCTAGCTCTATGGGATAGTAAATGGAGAATAAATCTAAAATGCTTTTTAAAATTGAACGTGTACTCAAGAAAACAGATTTTACATAATTAATAATTCATTGAGAAGTTCCCAAATTTAGAAAAAGGGAGCATTTTTCCAAAGGACTATTTCAGAAGACTTCATGGAAAAAGAGCATGACTTTGAAGAATGGGTGGAATTTAGATAAATGGAGATGATCAGGAAAGGCTTTCTAAAAAACAGTATGCTTTAGGGGCACCTGGGTGGTTCAGTTGGTTAAGCATCTGCCTTTGGCTTAGGTCATAATGTCAGTGTCCTAGGATTGAGCCCTGTGTCATGGGCTCCCTTCTCAGTGGGGAGTCTGCTTCTCTCTCTGCCCCTCCCCCTGCTCGTGCTCTTTCTCTGTCTCAAATAAATAAAATCTTTAAAAACAAAAATAATATGCATTAAAAGCCAAATTTGAATAGAATTTCTGAGGTTCTGTTTTCTCATGAATAAAATGGGGTGATATCTACTTCATGAATGGTTGTGAAGATTAAAAGTATGTGAAGCAACTAGTAAAATTACAGTACTCATGATAGCAGTTATTATCATTAATGGTAGTAACAGAATGGAAGAAACCTCAAGAACAAATGTATAAGGCATGTGTATTAGTTTGTCCTGTCTGCCATAACAAAGGGTCCTAGATTGGGTGGTTAAACAACAGAAATTTATTTTCTCACAATTCTAGAGGCTTAAAGTCCAAGATCAACGTGTTGGCAGAATTGGTTTCCTCTGAGGCTTCTCTTGTTGGTTTGTAAAGATGGCCATCTTCTCCCTTTCATGCTCTTCCTTCTGGGTGTATCTGTATCCAGATTTCCACTACTTTTTTTTTTTTTTTAAAGATTTATTTGTTGGAGGAAAAAATGGGGGGGTGTGTGGGGAGGGAGAGACTCTCAAGTAGACTCCCTGCCGAACGCAGAGTCCATCATGGGGCTCAAACCCATAATCCTGAGATCATGACCTGAGATGAAATAAGAGTTGGTCACTTAAATGACTGAGCCACCCAGGAGCCCCCAGATTTCTCCTTCTTATAACATTAATCATTGGATTAGAGCCCACCTTAATTACTTCATTTTGACTTGATTACTTCTTTAAAGACCCTGTCTGCAAATACAGTAACATTTTAAAATACTGAGGATTAGGACTTCAACATAAGAATTTGGGGGAGGGGATACAATATAAGAATTATGGGGTTCAGCCTATAATAGCATGTTTGGTAGAGTTTGACCAAAGTGAAGAGCTTTAGTGGTGTTGTGAAAGATAAGGCTGAAAATAAGATTAGAGCTCAGATTATGGGTAGTCTTAAGTGCCAGACTAAAAATTTGGAGTTTTTCTAATGGGCAGTCGTGGGTCACTAATTCATACATATTCTCTCTCTCTGTCTCAGTGGGAGAGTGGCATTACTAATGGAATTTAGAAAGATATTTAGTTAGTATCTGAGGCCTAAGATTTTTGTTGTTAACAGAATAGTATTTAGTGTCATGAAGGCTGCAGATATTAGAAGTAACACAAATACTAATTACATTTTACTAAGTATATTGTAAAGGAATGTATTGGCTATGGTGACAGTGCTAGGTCAGGGAAAGGTTCCCTGAAGAAGTAACAATTAAACTTGGGTCTGAAAAATGAATAGGAATTACCTGTGGGTTTTAGATTAACTTTTTATTAGGCAGACTTTCCCAACATGTATGAAAATAGAATAATGTACTCTCATATAGCATCTTCCAACTTTAGCAGTAGTAGCAATCAACATTTCGCCATTTTTGTTTCATCCTTCCCCCGCCTTTCTTTCCAAATTCCAAATAAGACATCATTTCACCCATAAACTTTGAATTATCCTCTAGAATTTCCTAGATATGTATGGTGTGTGCTTTTGGCTGATCATATCCCCATGGTGCTATATAACATTTCTTCCATCATCTATATTTCCTGTAAACTTGTGTTTGGATTAAGAGACACATTGTCCAATAGAAATGTAATGTGAGCCACACATGTAATTCAAAATTTTCTAGTAGCTATAGTCAAAAAAAAAAAAAGAAAAAAAAGGAAGCAGTAGGGGAAATTAATTTTCATAGTATATTTTTGTAACTTAAAATATCCCAAATGGTACCAACATGTAATTAAATTTCTAAAATTTTAATGAAATACTTTACATTCTTTTTTCTATACTAAGGCTTTGAAATCAGCATGTGTTTTATATTTATAGCACATCTCAGTTTGGACCAGTCACATTTCAGGTGCTAAATTGTCACATGTGGGGAGTGATTACTGAATTAAACAGTACTGTTCCAGAGCTTGATTAGATTCAGGTTCAGTTTTCTTGGCAAGTAGCTCCAAAAACACATGGTGCTCACCACTTCCTGTTGCAACCCACATACATGTCTCGCTGTCCCACTTTGAGTGCTCCTAGGATTGGTCAGTGTGTTGTCAGCCTCATTCATTCATTCATTAAAATTTCCCTGTCAGCCTTTCATTTAATTATTTTAGCAGCCTTTGCTGATCATTGCCTAGATTCACTAGGAGAAGGAAAAAAGACTTTTTGTTACTACTTGTGAAGAATAATTTATTTCTATTTTATTTAAGCATTTCTCAACTAATTAGTATCTCAAGGGGATGGAGTGAGGACCACAGCTTGTGGAATGCCCTGAAGCATCAAAGAAAGAAAGGCTGGAGGGAAAAGTGGCTCAAAAACCATGCTTGAAAATGGTGGGTGTGAGCCAAATCATGTAGGATCTTTCAGGACCAGTGAAGAGTTTCTGTCTTTAAGAGTAATTAGAAGCCTGTGAAGAATATTTAAGTAGGTAATAGGATCAGGTTTTCATTTTTAAAAGATCAGTATTAAAAAATTTTTTTTCTTTGCCTTCTATGCAGAGATTGAATTGGAGGCATCCAAAGCACGATCTACCAGTTAGTTGGTTATCGCATTGGTCCAAGTGATCGTGGAAGTGACCTGGGTTAATTGACGGTAGTATGAATAGAAGAGTGGTGTTTTTTAGGAGGTAGATTGAATACAACTTGGTGATTGAATATGGGATATAAGCTAGAAGGAGATATCAAGAGCAACTTTGAAATTTCTATCTTTGTCAACCAAGTGGATGGATGGTCGTGCCCTTTATTGAAACAGCAGAAAGGGGAAGGATCTGATTATTTTTTAAGGAAAGGTTCTTTAAAATGAGAGAGAGACTTGGGTGTGGTGATAAGTAACTAATAGAGAGGGAAAATTGTCCCAAGAACACCAAAAGGGAACACCGAAAGGGCTGGAATCCCAGATTTGTGTGGGCTCGGCCTTAGATAAGAGGGACATGGTTATTGTAGAAAGAGGGAAGGAGTAACTGATAGCTGCAAAAAGTCATAGATTTTTGTAGTGAGATAATGATGGTAATTCTCTTAATAATTTTCATTTTCTCTTCAATATAAGGTGTGATCATTTAGAAATAGGGGAGGGAACATGATAGGAGAGAATTAAAAAATTGGAAATAGGGGCGCCTGGGTGGCATAGCGGTTAAGCGTCTGCCTTCGGCTCAGGGCGTGATCCCAGCGTTATGGGATTGAGCCCCACATCAGGCTCCTCCACTATGAGCCTGCTTCTTCCTCTCCCACTCCCCCTGCTTGTGTTCCCTCTCTTGCTGGCTGTCTCTATCTCTGTCAAGTAAATAAATAAAATCTTTAAAAAAAAAATTGGAAAATAGTTGTGAAAACACGGGTAAAGGGAAATTAAGTTGATTCCAGAAATTTAGTAGGATTGCTAGTCAGGGATGAAGGTATAAGTAGTTCTGATCAGCCTAGTCGTGGAATTGTTTTTTTCCCCTTTTAAGTTGTGTTTGGCCACACTGGTATAGGTCCAGAGAAAGCAGGCAATACGTTTCTCCAGGGCTGTTTTACTGGGTGAATTTGACAAAAAGGACAAAAGAACGTAAGAATTGAGAGTGTTGACAAGAAAGTAATTGAAATGATGGTACTTTAGGACATGGAATCAAAATTGAATAAGGAGAGAAGTGAAGATAGGAGGGTTAGGTAGAAAGTAAAAGGATATATGGGGCGCCTGGGTGGCACAGCGGTTAAGCGTCTGCCTTCGGCTCAGGGCGTGATCCCGGCATTATGGGATCGATGGGATCGAGCCCCACATCAGGCTCCTCCCTGCTTCTTCCTCTCCCACTCCCCCTGCTTGTGTTCCCTCTCTCGTTGGCTGTCTCTATCTCTGTCAAATAAAAAAAAAAAAAGAAAGAAAGAAAGTAAAAGGATATGGAATGATTGTAGATTTCAAAGAGCCCCCACCAATACCTGGTAGGAGTACTTAAGTAAGCAATTAGACAAGGGTAATGGGCAGAAAGTAATATATATGTAAATTAGATTTGGGAGGCAGAATTGTTCTGAATGCCAATAAGAAAGGTCCAGGGAGTGTGTGACTGTGTAGAAGTTGGTGACTGAGGTGGGATAGACCATAGATCATTGAAATTTAAGGCCTTAAAAACTTGTTAAGTGTTGGATGGTTTGTGCTTATGGATGTTGAAGAATGATAATGGTAGGAGTTGGAGAGGAGAACACTTGGAATTATGTGCCCTAGTCTTCAGTGAATGAAGGAGAGAGTGTCCTTGAAGTCAGTAGATGACTACAATTAGCAGGGGAAAGGATGGGATTGCCAGGATGCTCGAACTGTCACTGAGCTGAAATTTTTACAAGCCAATACAAGAATTGTCTGGCAGCATTGCAGGGGAAGGACATTGACTCTTCTTACTTAAGACTGTGCAGAACATAAAAGAGAAATTCAGGCTAGAGTTTCCTTATAGGAGGTTCAGACTTCAGTGAAAAGGTTAATGGTAGAAGTTAAGCTTTTTATGGTTCAATCAGGCAGAAGGAGTGATGGTTACTGGAATATGGTTAGGAAAAGCTTCTATAAATGTGGATAGAGGTGAAGAGAATATAATATAGGTATGTACAGGTTTAACATAGTATTTTGTATAACCTCTAGTTCCACTTTAAGTGTTGAATTTAATTGTAATTTTGTTTTCTTCAGGATTTTTAAAAAGTCGAGATCGTGCCTATACAAAATTCTACACTCATTTATCCAAAACACAGATTTTTATTCGTTTCATTGAAGAGTGCAGTTTTGTAAGTGATAAAGATACTGGATTGGCATTTTTTGATGACTGCATAGAAAAGGTAAAAGTTCGTCCTGTGTGTAAGTGTTGAAGAAAAACTTTTAACAGTTTGGCTGCCTGTATAGTCAGTCATCATTATTACTAGTGCAAATGATCTGAGGGAGACAGTACAGGGTCTGTGTGTGTACAAGTGTCCAGTTCTATGCTTAAAATAAAATAAGAATACTTCCCCTTTATGATACATAGCTAATTTTTCTTGAATCTCACTTTGGTTTTGCAACTTAAGTACTAAGAGCATTTCATTAAAACTTCTTAATGTCACAGTTTTTATTTACCTAAGTAAGATAAGATTTAGTAGTTCATTAAGAAAGTTTAGTTTTATGGGTAATGGAGTCTTGTGTTTTGTTTTCTCTTAGCTATTAGGTTTTTTTAATTCAATTACACATTTTAAACATTATACCTTCTTGCAGTATAGTCAGTATATGCCATTTTGTCCTTTTGTTTTAATGTCTTTCCAAATACTTTTGCTAAATATAAATTTTTTGTTTTAATGAAGCATATTTGGAAATATGTTTTATATCAAAGTTTTACTTACCCATGGAAGGAAGTTCAAGTTGATTCTTCACATGGATCACTCACATTTATTTTTCTCATTTTTTTTTTTTTTTTAAAAGATTTTATTTATTTATTTGACAGAGACAGCCAGTGAGAGAGGGAACACAAGCAGGGGGAGTGGGAGAGGAAGAAGCAGGCTCCTAGCAGAGGAGCCTGATGCGAGGCTCGATCCCAGAACGCTGGGATCACGCCCTGAGCTGAAGGCAGACGCTTAACCGCTGTGCCACCCAGGCGCCCCTATTTTTCTCATTTTTAATAGAGTTTTTATTTTTGCTAAATGGATCTTGGGGCTGATTTGTTTATGTAAGCCATAGCATATAAAATTAGAGGTGGTATCTAAAAAAAGTAGAATATTATGACATAATTTTTGTAGTCTCCTTAGAGGACTTGAATGATTTTTCTCCCATTCTACCAATGTGATCTAGAACTCTGGGGAGAAGATTAAAACGATTCAACATTTTTGTTACTTATAAAATTGATAGTCTGACATCATCCAGTTAGAGGGAAGCTTAGATAATATCAGTCTCTAATGCAGGGTTTTAATAACAATGAAATTTTTGATTTGAGAAACCAGATTCCCCTGTGACTGGCCGTTATTTGCTTGTGAAGAAGGATTTATGAAAAACCTATTTAAAATAAATTGTTTCTATCCTAATAGCCGTAAGAAAAATATTATATGGTAACCTGATAGTGTAGGGCCCCCAAAATGTATGTGAAGTGTTTCCTATCTGCTATCTATTAAAAAAAGTTTTTTAAAGTAAGAATTTAAGATCATCTCTACTAAATTCACAGTAGACATTTTCACCAAGAATTCTTTTCTTCTTTTCTAGCTGTTTCCTGATAAAGTCACAGAGAAAACAGATAAGGTATTTTTTCTTAAGTTTTGAAATTTCGGAAGTAAATATTGCTTGTATGCAGATTCATTGGAGAAAATAATTATTTTCAGGTTGATTTTGATTCAGCTGAAGATACCAAGTTGATAGAGCTCGATGATTCACAGAAAAGTGAGCACACTGTGTTCATAATGCCGCCGGAGCCGCCGCCCGATGATGGAGAGGACCTGTCACCTAAGTACAGGTAGCGGGAGTTGTTTTTAAATTGTTGAGTTCAGCTTTAATAATTTGTTTTGATCTTTTGTGATTATTAGTAGATATGTATATTAGTCATTTGTGAAAGTCATTTTCAGAATTAGTTCCGTGAACTCATGAAGATGAATATTCTATGAAGATGTTACCGGCTATTGTAACTTAAAAATTGGACAGTCTGTTTGGAAGGGAAGCCAGATGCTCATCATTCTTCACCTAAACATTTAATCATATTTTAATCTTTAAAAATTTCATTTCTGGAGAAGAATAAACTTACTTTTGTGAGGTTTCTCCTATGTTTGGGGGGTTTCGTTGTCAATGTAAAGATTGAAATTCTTATTCATTAGTAAGATACCAAAGAAACCTTAAAAGTAGAGTGCCAGGAATCATTATTTATTAAAGTAGGTGATGGGGATTAAGGAGGGCACTTGTCCCTGCTGAGCCTCAGCTGGGTGATGTATGGAATTGTTGAATTACTGTATTGTATGACTGAAACTAATACAGCACTGTATGTTAACTACACTGGGATTAAAAAAATAAACTTGGAGAATAGAATTTGGATGGGAACCTTTTAAGAAATTAAAATGTACTTGATTGTTATTTGTTGTTATAATTACGATAATACACAGTTTAAGAAACTTAGGAAATCAAACCAAAAAAGAAAACTAGCACATCATCTAAGCACTGGTGCTTAATGTCTGTTAACAGCTGTATGTGTATCTTTCCTGTTTTTGTGCATAAATTTGCATTTACTATATTAAAACAAATATGTGTTCATACTGTACATATTCTTTGTAACCTGTGTCTGCCTTTAGTGGTCTGGACATTTTTCCATGCTAACAAATATTTTTGTGCCATATCATTTTGAATGACCGTATTGCATGCATTTATTGTGTTTTGTTTGACTAGTCTCTTGTGGAATTTTTTTTTTTTTTCTCATTTCTTTGCTATCTGTATCCTTGCGTATATACATAGATTTTTTCCTTAGGCTGCATTCCTAAAAGAATATCTGAGGCAAAGGGAGTATAAAATAATTGTCTTCCATAAATATGGAATTAATATATTATCTTACATAGACTGCATAAGAATGAAGAGTATATACCTGGAATTTAGTGGCTTAATTAAGTGCTATTTTGATCACATGTTAATTATAGAATTTCTTTTTAATTTTGGTTTAATCACTATATATTGGAATCCATGTATAAGGTAAATCAAATAGGGAAAGGCAGTCTCTCCCAGAAGAAAATTGTCCAAAGGCAGGAAGTAGGCAATTTCCAAGAAGAAATCCCAATAATTAATAATATGAAAATATATTAAGTTTTTCTAGTATTCAAAGAAATGCAAACCAAAATGGTGAGTAGAAGCATTTTTAATCAATCAGATTGAAAATAGGTTATGCTACTATAGAGTGTATATAAGTATAACCTTTCTTGAAATAATTTGATAGTGAATATAATAATTTTGATTCTTTTGATAAACATTGACCATAGCAAACTCTATTATTGGGCATTATCCTAAGACATTAAGCAAAAGTTTCACAAAGGTAGAAGTATATAGATCTTTAAGTGCAAAAATTTAGATAAAACCTAAAGATGTCCGACAATAAAGAATGGTGAAATTATGGTATATCCATAAAATAAAAATCTTACGGATTTTTTTTCCTCTTAAACCACTGCAAGGTACTTCTATGAAGAAAAACAAAATTACACAGTATACTAAATGTTACTTTTTAATATAAATTATTATTGAACACATGGTTTCTGTTGAAAGTTACTAATTCCTCTATCAAGTAAGAGAGCAGGATTTTCTGTTTTCTAGGCATTGGTGGAAAATAACTTACAGGGTGAGGAGGAAGCCAAAGTTTCCATGTAGGTAGTCTGTGTATCTTATAACTACATCATCTTACAGTTTTAAAAAATACTATTTTTCTGTATCTGGATTTTGGGGAATAATATTGGGTACTGTTTAAGGATTTAGAAATACTCACCTGAATTCTGGAATAATATGAAGAGTTAATGTATTTTAAATCAGCAGTTCTATTTTTGCTTTTTATTTTAGTTACAAATACTTTCCAAGACTGGACCTTAAGCTTTTTGACAGACCACAGGAGTTGAAACTTTGTTTTAGTAGACACCCTACTGGGAATAGCATTACAAACAGTCCAGCACTCATGGCTAAGAGAACTAAACAGGTCAGATATTCTTTATCTAATACATGTTAATTTAAAATGTAAAATATGTATATGTGATATGCAGCTCGTAGTTTAGAATTACCACCCATGGCAACCATTTGAAGACCCTCTGTGGTTAAGTAAACTAGATGTCTCGCAACCCTGTTGTAATATGGAGGCTGAAGTTTTTGAATGCTTATGTTTATGCTTTAGGAAAATCCTGGGGAACCAAATACACTTTTTAAAAAACAACTTGATTGAGATATAATTCCTGTACCATACAATTCACTCATTTAAAGTATCCTCAGTGTCTATTAGCATATTCACAGAGTTGTGTAGCCTTCACCACAGTCAGCTTTAGAACATTTTCGTTACCCCAAAAAGAAAGCCTGCACCTCTTACCTGTTAACCCTCCCATCCATCCCCCACAGCCCTAGGCAACCACTGATCTATATTTTCTGTCTCTGTGGTTTCGCCTATTCTGGGCATTTCATAATAAATATTCCACAAATGGAATTACACAATATGTGGCCTTTGTGCCTGGCTCCTTTCACATAGCATAATGTTTTTAAGTTCATCCGTGTTGCAGCATGTGCCAATACTTCATTTGTTTTTATTGCTGAATAATATTCCATTGTATGAATATATATCACATTTTATTTATTCATTCATGTACATGTGAAGTGGTTCCTACTTTTGACTATTATGCGTAGTGCTGCTGTGAACATTTGTGTACACGTGTTCGTGTGGATGTGTGTTTTCATTTCTCTTGGGTAAATGCCTAGAAGTAGAATTGCTGTGTCATATGGTATCTATGTTTAACCTTTTGAGGAACTGTTGAGACTGTTTTCCAAAATAGCTACACCATTTTAAATTCCTGCCAGCAGAGTATGAGGGTTCCATTTGTACCATGTCTCTGTCAATCTTGTGATTATCTGTCTTTCTGATGATAGCCATCCTTGTGTGTGTGAGGTGGTATCTCATTGTGATTTCAGTTTTCATTTCTCTTGCAGTTAGTGTAAATATACTTTATGCCAAATATTAAAGGGAGTTAATTTAGGACCAGTTAGACATCTTGCTTTAATACTATATCTGATTTAGGTATAAAGAGTTAATCTGTGGTTAGGTGTGAGTTAAAATGAAACATCCTTTATACATGTATTGTTGACATATTTGTGGTCTACAAAACATGGAAAATTTCAGAATGAAATTTTTAGTTCAGGTGTTACCAATTCGTGTATAGTCCCCCAAATCCTGGAGGTAACCTGAAGTGTTCCTTAATTTCATATAGTACACGTTTCTCTCAATGTCAGAAGGGAAATTAGCATATATATATTTTTTTCTATTACCAGCTTAATAAAAGGCAGTTTTTACAATGGGTAAATTTGGTTACTAAATCTTTAAATCATATTCACCAGAATTTTTGTCCCCCAGGCTAGCTGGAAAAGAAAAGAACCTTCCTATCTTAGAAAAACAGGGGACTATATTTTCAAATATATCTTCTAAGTCTAGTGGAAATAGAGGTCATAAGAAAAATTAGTGGGCCAGGACATTTTTATTTAGAACACATCCCAGCAGAGGGATCTTTAGTGTAAGGCACACAATGATAGTCTGACATATCTGGAACGTTCTGTGGTTTCTGGAAGTATATATAGTTTTTTTTTTTTAAGAGTTATTTATCTGAGAGAGCGCGCTTGTGTGCGCACACAAACGGGAGGGGGAGAGAGAATCTCAGGCGGGTTCTCTGCTGAGCACAGAGCCCAACATGGAGCTCGATTTCACAACCCTGATGATAGTCATGAGCTGAGCTGGGTGCTCGACCAACCGAGTCACTCAGTTGCCCCGTGGGAGTACATACGTAGTTTGAGTAAAGCTCAGCAGGTGGTTCTGATACCTGCTCTTTTCCAACTAAATCAGAATGCAAATCGGAAGTAGAAAATGTGACTGTCAGTCTGTTGGGTAAGAAAGTCTGTGATCTTTATCAGACTGTGTTGCCTGCAGCAGCATATGTCTTTTTAAGGAGTCAGTCAGTGAAAGAATTAAAGACTGGTGAGGGAGGGCAGAGTGGAAATTTTGGCAGGAAATAGCCTATGGTATCTTAAACATTTTCAGCAGGGAGAAAGGTAGAAAGACTGTCACTTTTCAAGAATGCCACTGAAGGACTGACAAGCTCCAAATGGTTCAAACCCTTTTATCCGTCAAGCACACGAGTGCCTTTTATGTGAAGGGCAACTAATTAGCCATCATTATATTATAAACATATGAATGATCCCCACATCTAAGGGATTTCTAGCCTAGTAGGAGACTTGTGCTTGCCAGTAAATAATTACAGTGCAGTAACTTCTGTAGATGAATGTTCTGGGCACCACATGGCACTAAGTAGGAAGCCACTCATGAAAGTAAAACTGTGAAATGCTTAATTTAGAGTCAAATTTTACATTACATTCCTCTCTCTCTTTTCCTTCTCACTTTTACCCCCACTCTTAACGGATTTTAATAAATACCATAGTGTTTTTTCCCTTAATTTTCTTTTTGTAAGTAATCTCTACTCCCAGCGTGGGGCTCGAACTCATGAACCAGAGATCAGGAGTTGCATGCTCTACCGACTGAGCCAGCCAAATGTCCCAAATGCCATAATGTTTTATTTATTTTCTTTCTAGGAGATAAAAACAGCTCATAAGTTGGCGAAGAGATGTTACACAAATCCACCACAATGGGCCAAGTGTCTCTTCAGTCACTGTTACAGCTTATGGTTTATTTGTCTGCCAGCCTATGTTAGAGTTTCTCATGCTAAGGTCAGAACACTTCAGCAGGCATATGATGTACTCATTAAGATGAGGAAGACAGATGTGGACCCCCTAGATGAGGCAAGTATAACAAATTGAGTTACCATTACTAGGGTAAATTTTATTTTTGTATTTTTAAGGAAATTTAGGTCTCAGTTGCTTTAAAGTGTTCTCAAGTATTTTCATTAAGCAGGAAAGGTTAAATATTACTCTGTTCCATGGAGCTGATACTTACCGTTTATTTTTAAATACATTTATTTAAAAATTACTGCTTTGGAATGAAGCAGAGACTGCCTTAGTTAGGTCAGATAGTTTACACTTGATAGACAGACGTAGAAAATAGAAATAGATATTAACTTGATTTTTTTCTTTCTTTTTTTTTTAAGAGAGGGAGAGAGTGGGGAGGGGCAGGGGGAGAGAGACTCTTAAATAGGCTCCACGCCCAACTCCATCTCACAACCCTGAGACTGTGACCTGAGCCAAAATCAAGAGTCGGACACTTAACTGACTGAGCCACCCAGGTGCCCCTGCTTCAGTTTATTCTTAATATAACTTTATTAGGAAGCAAATAGGGAATAGGCTATTAGTAAGTGGCTCTCCACTTAGGCCCTATGTCCTAGGGTGAGTTACATAACTTGTCTGTGTTTCAGATTATGTATCTGAAAAGTAGGTCTGTACTTCTCAGCCTTGGCTCTGCGGACGTTTGGCGCACATCATTATTTATTGTGGCTGTTCTGTAATTGTAGGGTGTTTAGCAGCATCTCTGGGCTCTACGCACAGATGCCAGTAGCGGCCCCCCTTCTACATGGCATTCAGAAATGTCTGCACACGCTGCCAGATGTCCCTGGAGGTCAAAATTGCCTCACTGATGTAGATAATTATAGTTGGTACAATCTTTATAAGGTTAACTTGAGGCTTAAATCAGCTAATGTACAGTGTGCCTAGAATAGGACCTGGCTTATAGTTTAAGCGCTCAGTGATTGAGATGGTAAAGGTTTTATAGGCACTATCTCTCTTAAGCTTCAGAGCCATCCTAAGAGATAGGTAGTGATACTATCCAGTTAATGGTTGAGGAAACTGAATCACTTATTTAGCCTTTTTCTTTGCTAGTTTTCCCTCTTAAAAACAACTTTTGGCGTTAAAATAACTATAAATGATCTTTAGAATCAGATTAGAATTTAAAATGAAGTTGAAATAAAAACTCAAAGTAATGGGTATCTGAAGGGAAAGAGCACAGGGATAGGAGAGAAATGGGACTGAAGAGGGGTGCATTGTAGGCTTCAGCAGTAATTATATATTTTTTCTTAAAAAAAGATCTTAAATGAATATAGCATGTATAATACAAAGATTTGGTAATGCTAGTGGGTACACTAAAACTCATTTTCTCTAAGTATTAACTGTATGTTATAAAAGCTTTAAAAATAAAAATAAAATTATAAAACAAGTACTAAAATATCCATTCTCATATTTGATTACATTTTCTCTCATCTGATGTTTATAAAATTATTTGAAATTAAAAGTACTTGATCAGAATGCATTTTAGTGTTTTAAAAAATTTGTTCTAATAGAGTTAGTTTTCTAAGATGTGTTTTAAAGTTGTGAAAGGTGTAAGATATTTTTAAAGTGTTTTAAAGTATTCTCTATGAATTAGTTACCGTACTCTAAATTCAAAGCACAGTACTTGATTAAGTTTGTTTGATAAGTTATAAGTTCATAGCACATATCATAAATTTCCTGAAAAGTATTTTCCTCTATAGGTATTAAAGTTTAGTGGTAGTCTTCAGTACAAGGAATTACATTTTCTCATTTCTGACATACAGCAATTATGACTAGTAAGCTAAAAAAATTGTTTAGACTATTTCCCCAATAAACACTGTGATAGGAAGCTTACAATTTAGAGCTTAATTTGTTGTATTCCTACTTCTAACAAGTTATTTTGACAGATTTTTTAGTGTCCTGAAGTCATTACATCTCCACAACTGGAAGAAAGAAATGTTTATTTTAAAACTTAAGAATGGATATTTGCTATGTATGTTTTGTGGGTTTTATCTTTATTGATTATATAGAGAGTAGCCTATTAAAGTTTTCACAGTATTTTCATGTACATTCTTTCCTTTGGTATTTCCAGCAAGTCTGTGAGGCAATTTCATATAGTAGCTACATTTTATAAAGGGAATAATTTGAAACTTAGATGAAATGACACACACATAAGAGTGCCTAATAAGTAAGTTGTCTTGATTTTTAGGTCTGTTTCATTAGAACCCACTGTCTCATTCATAATTTGACAGCTTTTTGTTCTGCATGTTATGTTTATAAAAGCTGTAATAGGGCGCCTGGGTGGCACAGCGGTTACGCGTCTGCCTTCGGCTCAGGGCGTGATCCTGGCGTTCTGGGATCGAGCCCCACATCAGGCTCCTCTGCTGGGAGCCTGCTTCTTCCTCTCCCACTCCCCCTGCTTGTGTTCCCTCTCTCGCTGGCTGTCTCTGTCTGTCAAATACATAAATAAAATCTTTAAAAAAAAAAAAAAAGGTGTTAATAACCTAGATTTTAAAATAAAACTCTTCAAAGACCCAGAAATAGCATATGCCACATAGACTAAAGTTAAAATGTATAATGCATTTTGTTTTTAATACTACTTAACTGAATTTTTAATGAAAATGAAATATTTGTGTCAAACTTATTCCTACATTTTTTTATCAGTCTGTTCATATGATACTGTTGTACATTACTGAGTAACAAACCACCCCAGGACTTAGTGGCTTAAAACAATGATTTTATTAAATGTGGCCTTATTTTATTTGCTGAGAACCCAGGAAGGATTCTGGGTGATTTTTCTGCTCCACACTGCATTAACTGGAATCAGTTGGTTATAGTCAGTTGCTAGCTGATCTGGTCTGGTAGGCCCGAGTTAGCTTAACTCCAGTGCCAGCCAGGTACCTTGGCAAGGGTGGTCGGAATGCTGGGCTCTGATGGGCCCCTCTCCCTCCATGCAGTCTCAGGACCTCTCTCTGTGGTACTTGGGCTTTTTCCATGATAGCTTAGGGCTTGAAGAACGTTTGTTTCAAAGGGGGAGGAAGTGGAAACGGGGTTTCTTAAGGCCTAAGCCAGGAAGCTAGTGCAGTATCTCTTTAGTCAAACCCTATTGGTCATGCAGTCTCAGACGCCCTTCTCCCTCAGTTCAAGGGGAGGGACATAGACCCAGTGGAAGGAGTAGCAAAGAGTGAGTGGCTGTCTTATCCACCACACATATCCAAAAGATACGTTGCAGGCAATAAAATACTGCAATTGAAAAATTCTCTCTCTCGCATTATTACTCTTTCTTTAGTTTGGTGATTGGCCCTTATACAGGTAGAACTGGGAGGTTGGGGAGCACTTTGCAGACTTCAGAATAAATTCATTGCCAAGAGTGTTTTTAGAATGAATCCCAGTTTGACATAGAAAGTGAGTTACTTCTTTATGGCTCACAGAATCTTAAGGGTTGATAGGATTTCGAGATACTTTGGTACAGCTTGAACCTAAAGCTGAGACGCTCTGCAGAAAGTCTGTAGTGTATGAGCTCTTGCCTGTGCTTGAGTTGAGTTTGATGTTCAGGAAGTCTGTGTGTTTGTTGTTGAGCTCAGTTCCACCTCCCTATGGCTTTTTTGGAGTTGTACAGACTGCCCCCTTTTCTGTGACAAGTCTTCAGATATTTGAAGACCCCTCGTGTGCCACGTTCTCTCTGATCCCTTCACATATCTTAGCTGCTTCCTTCAGTTGTGCCTTATTCATGTATTCGTGTGTAGAGTTGCTCTCACGGTTTCGGACCTCCTGTTCCTAAATTACATTCTCCATTCCTGGCTTCCAAGTAGTCGTCTTTTTGACCCTCGGCCTTTTCGTGTCTCTCTATTTCATTTCTTCTGTTCTCTTGACTAAAATATCCTTTCTGAGATCTTTTTGCTTTCCCCTTTGGTTGAGAGCACCTTGGCTTTACAGCACCTTTTTTTTTTTTTTTTAAGATTTTATTTATTTATTTGACAGAGGTCGAGACAGCCAGTGAGAGAGGGAACACAAGCAGGGGGAGTGGGAGAGGAAGAAGCAGGCTCCCAGCAGAGGAGCCTGATGTGGGGCTCGATCCCAGAACGCCAGGATCACGCCCTGAGCCGAAGGCAGATGCTCAACGACTGAGCCACGCAGGCGCCCCTACAGCACCTTTTTGTTAACCAACTCTGTCATAAGCAGATCACATGTTACAAATCCCAAGAAGAGGATCTTCTGTACGTGTATTTCCTTATTCTTAGGCTAAGCCGTAAGAGAGTCTGTGACCAGACCGTCACTGCTCCTGTCAGCTGGCTCACCTCTTTGCCTGAGCCCTTGAAATACCTGTTTATTCTCCATGCTTTCTACTATAGTCTTCTAATATGTGAGGTTCTGACTCCGTCTTCTAACTTCACTTGTCCTCTTGTGATCAAATCTAGCCCTCCTCAGTAAACACATATTCTCAGAAAAGCCTTTGCTAATAGTATTACAGTGTTTTAAAGTTTCTTTTTTTTTTTTGAAGATTTTTTATTTTTACAGAGAGCTCACATGTAAGCAGGGGGAGGGGCAGAGGGAGAGGGAGAAGCAGACTCCCCGCTGAGCAGCACTGAGCCACTCAGGTGCCCCTAAAGTTTCTTATACTTTTCTAAGACATGGGTTTGCAAAATCTTTTTTGTTACGTAGGCATCCTGGAGATGTTGTCTTTAATTCCTTTGGCACAGAATATAGAACATGATTTGGGAGAGAGTTATTTTAATCATATAAGATTTAAAAAAAAGAATTCCTTCTCAAATTATGGGAAATGATAGTCGTTCTCTTTGTGTAAACTTAGTTGCTGAAACAAATGGCCACGTGCACATAGGTCTTCTGTAATACTGTTAAGGCTGGTATTTTCATTAACGAATAGATCTTTGAAATAATTTACCGAGACTCAGAACAAAGGATAAAATAGTGCTTAATGACTTTGAGAAGAACTGAGTAACTTACGGGTGTCTGCAAGTCAGTCTGATTAACTGCTCATGCTTTGATGTTGTCTTTGGTAGGTGTGTTATCGAGTAGTCATGCAGCTCTGCGGACTTTGGGGTCACCCTGTTTTAGCAGTGAGAGTCTTATTTGAAATGAAAACTGCTAAGATAAAGCCAAATGCTATTACTTATGGTTATTATAATAAGGTAAGTGGGATTGCCATTGAACAACCTCTGCTGCTTATTAAGATTGATACATTTTTGTACCTTGTATTATTCACGGAACTTCTGTTAGAGTGTTAAGCTATAGTTATTTATGTGTGTATTATATATGTATGTATTTCTTTAAAAAATAAAGTATTCCTAATAATCATTATTTTTAACCCTTATTTTACCTGTAGGTAGTTTTGGAGAGCCCGTGGCCTAGCAGTACCCGCAGTGGTATCTTCTTATGGACGAAGGTACGGAATGTGGTACGTGGCTTGGCACAATTTAGGCAACCGCTTAAAAAGACTGTGCAAAAGTCACAGGTCTCCTCAATATCAGGTAATACATGTGATTGGAAAGATACTCTCTTGCTGTACCTTAAGCTTTATATAGGCATATGAGTGTTTAATTGTATGAAGTAGAAAACATACATGAAATTCTGGTTGATATTTTCATATACAACTAAAGATAGAGATTACATTAGTCCAAAATTATCCCCCCCCCTATTTAGAAAGTGTTCTGCAACTGTATATGAATTGTGGGGGCATTCGTGTTTAGTTTCAGAGATGACCAGTGCATGAGTTATTGAACTGCTGTTGTCCTTATCTTTAGCTCCTCAGAATGCCACAGGTGGAAGTGATGGGGACACGGTGAGCCACGGTAGCGTGGATAGTTCTAATGATGCTAACAGTGGGGAGCACACAGTCTTCGTCAGAGATTTAATCAGGCTTGATTCCACTGATAATCACTTTAGCACAGGTACTAAAATCTGCATTTTACTAACCCTTCACTTTCTTATTAAGTCTTTCCCTTTTTAAAAAAGCTTTTACCTTCCTTTCTTAAGAGTTTGTGCAATGAGTACTTCAAAAATACGTTATATAAATAGGGGAAGAAATTACACCTCTGATTGCAGATCCCTTTTTTTTATTTCCTAAATATATAAAATTAACATTGGAGTGCTGTGTAAAAGGCTTCAGGGTGGTACTCCCTTTGTATTTGTTAATCATTAATTTGTGAAAGTATACGATAGAACTGTAGGAATTCTGAACTGAGGAACTTGAATTTAGTGTTACAACTTGCAGATCTTTTTTTCATTAAGTGGAAAAGATTAAGCTTTTGAGATTACGAATATTAAAGAGGGAAGTAAATAAGTCACACACCACGAGAAGGAGTATTCTCTTTGCATAGTCGACGCTTCTTAAAATCTGAGAAACTTCTGAAGCCACTTCCACATGCAAAGCTACTGGCGTACCCTGTGTCCTCTGAAGTTAGAAATACGCATAATTCAAGTAGCACATTGAGCGAATATTTGTGTGTTGCACATCCTTCTTTTCGTGTTGTTTTTCTTTTTTGTTGTTGTTGTTATTATTGTTAATATCTCAAGCTTTTCTTTAAGAAGAATCCCGAGTCTAATTCCTGTGCTTCATCTGATGAACTTGTCTCAGTGACTGAAGTTTCCTGTTTTCTGCTCTTTGTTGCTCTGCTTTTTGCTCTGTGCTGTTTCTTGATGCCGCATTTGTCCTTGGCTGTCATGGTGTGGGGTGCAGACAGACTTGTGTGACGGGAAGCTATGGATACACGTGGGCATTAATGCTACCCTTGAATGTTAACCGCTTCAGGTAATTTCCCATTTATTAGGTTAAATTTTGCTGACGTGCAAGGGTGGGGGAGAAACCTTTTGTTGTGTTTAAAGTATTGTTACAGGTGGAAAACAATTTCAGTTTTCTTGACTTTTTCTTCTTCAGATAAGTGTAATCATATATGTACCACTGACAATATCCAGCTAACATTTTCCTATCATTTTGCAAAGCATATTTGTTATCTTATTTGAACATACGCCGTGCCTTGCTGTAATTCTTCCGTTGGGGTTTGTTTGTAGCATCAGCGTATCCAGTGGTTTTATGGGGATTAAATGTTTCAGTGTTCCAGCTGTTGAGATGCCTTTGCTTGCTAAAACTGATCTGCTAAATTCTTGCGCTGAAAATTACCCCATAATTACAGAACCATCTATAAATCATGGAGAGTCAACATAGAGCTATAAGTTACAATCCTGTTTGTAAATTAACTTTCAACAGTAGGAATTTTTATATAACTTTAATTTTAGAGAGTCATTTATATGACTTTAATTATATGACTTTAATTTTAATTTTATGTGACTTTAATTTTATATGACTTTTATTTTATTTCTTCCTGTGTTTGTTCCTAAAACTTGTAAGAAGAAATGGATTTCATTTATGAAAAAAAAAAACCCCCAAGAGAGTAATTTTGTGATATGAAACCATTTCACCAGAATAATTATAATTTTAAAAATAGTAATAGATAAATCCTGTCCTTATTCTTCTAAACTTATCTCCTTTAAGGACAAAGACAATCTCCTAGTAATTCAGGATAATTGGCATAAAGATTCCAGTAGTTGGGGAAGAAACTTCAGATCCCTTTTCCATATATGTTTTTAAAGTTACATTTCAAATGGCTGAAGCCCTGTTGCTGAATTTACAGTGATTATGGGTCCTTGTGGAGTTTCTGGTGATGTCATTTGATACTTTTGGAGACTTTCAACCCAGGTGCTTAGGTTCGTCTTGTAGGATTCTCTTGTAGAATCTTCCCACTTGGTACCTGATTTGGAGTCACTTAGCTTGTTGGGGTGCATACCTTGGTTTAATCAGTCTGCTTAGTCCCCAGACTAGTGTCCATTTTATGGCACCATATGCCTTACCAGACTTTCTGAGGGGCCAATAAAAAACTGACAAATTAATCATTCTAACGAGGGGTATATAAAGAAGGTTAGTTCTTCGTTTATATTGCAGACCCAGAGTTTGAGTGGCAGTATAACAAGCAGCAGAAGGTAGAAGGCACTACAGTTAACTCTTGAACAACGTGGGTTTGAATGGCACGGGTCCACTTCCACGCCAGTTTTCAATAAATACAGTACTGTAAATGTATTTTCTCTTCCTTATGATTTTTGTCCCCCCCACCTTTTTTAAAAAAATTAAATTTGAGTATGGTCTATACGCAATGTTACCTTAGTTTCAGGTGTACAGCATAGTGATTCAGCTTCTCTCTGCCTTACACTGTGCTCACCACAGTGTAGCAACCGTCTGTCATCACACAGCATCACTGTAATACCTGGTGATTTTTAAATAACATTTTCTTTTCTCTAGCTTCCTTTACTGTAAGAATACAGTATATAATACATAGAATACAGGATATGTGTTAATCGACTGTTTATGTTACTGGTAAGGCTGACAGTCAACAGTAGACTATTAGTAGTTCGGTTTTGGGGAGTGAAGAGTTAGGCCTGGATTTTCGATTGTGCAGGGTGGGAGGGCCAGTGTTCAAGGGTCACCTGTGTGCTCCTGTGTCGTGTTTCACTGACATCCTCTGTGAGGATTCTCTAAGAACTTAGTTTCAGTTAGTCCTAGTTTAGTCTTCAGTCTTTGTTTCTGTTTTAAATGATAGAACTCAAGAGTCAAATAGACTTGTTTAGAACTTTATTTTGAAATTATCTCAAACTTATGAAAATGTTACAAGTGTACTACAGAGAACATTTGAGTAACTTCTGTCTAGATTCACTCTCTTAGTTTGCCACTTTTCCTTTGTCGTTTTCTTTCTGTACACACAGACACACATTCTTTGGCTGAACCGTGTGACAGCAGGTTGCATACATCCTGCTCTTTTACTTTTTAATACTCTAGTGGTATTTTTCTCTGATAAAACCGTAGTATAGTTAACCAGATTCAGGAAAATATCGATACGCTACTTTAATCTGTAGTCTCCATTCCAGTTTGGCAGTTGCTGTAATGTCCTTTATGGCGCTCTCTTTAGTCTCCGTTATCCTGGCACAGTTCCTTAGCGTTTCTTTGTCTTCGTGACCTCAACCTTTTGAAGAATTCAGTCCAGTCATTTTGTGGAATGCTCCTTAGTTTTAGTTTGTCTGATGTTTCCTTGTGACTAGATCCAGCTGTACATTCATGGCTCTGCTACAAAGGTGGTTGTCACATCCCGGAGGCACACAGTGTCTGTCTGCCTGCCACTCGTTGGTGATACTAATTTTGATCCCCTGGTCTTTGTATTTGGTTTCTCCTCATTATCATTACAGCCTCTGCAGATAATAAGCTGTCTGTGAGGAGACTCTGAGAGTATGCAGTAATACCTGCTTTCTCATCACACTTTCTGTTTTAAATTAACATCCATTGATGATTCTTGCCATAACCAGTCTTTACTATATGGTAGTGATATTGGGGCACTGGGGTGGCTCAGTTGGTTAAGCGTCTGATGCTGATTTCCGCTCACATCATGATCCCAGGGTTGTGAGATCAAGTCTTGTGTTGGGCTGTGCACTCAGCGTGGAGTCCACTTGAGATTCTCCCTTTCCCTCTCCCGCAGCCCCTCCCCCTGCTTGCTTGCTTGCTCGCTCTCTCAAATAAGTAAATCTTTAAAAAAAGTAGTGACTTTGCCAACTCTGTCCTCCAGCCACATTTATAGGATGGTATTCTGTGTTTTCTGCTTTAATCATTTTACTCAGACATACCCTGATTATGTTTTTGAACACTTCCTTTCTTATACAACAAATGTTCCTGGCTCATTCTTGCAGCTTTCCTGCCTGAGATCTGAAATCAGCCATTTCTTCAAGGATCCCAGGTTCCTTTCAATGGGCAGTAGATTCTAGAAGCCAAGATCTGGGCTCTATGTATGCTTACGCTACAGGCTATTACTGCTTCTAGAATTTTTCAGGGGAGCTAGAAAATATGTATATATGAGAAGAGAAAAAGAAAATATGTATGTATATTTTAGAAATACCTTCATTTTCTTTTTTTTTTAAGATTGATTGATTTATTTATTGGAGGGTGGGGAGGGGCAGAGAGTGAGCCTCAGGCAGACTCTACACTGAGTGCACAGCCCAACACACGGCTCGATCTCATGACCTGAGATGATGACCTGAGCCGAAACCAGGAGTCGGATGCTTCACCAGCTGAGCCACCCAGGCGCCCCTAGAAATATTTCCATTTTCAAATCAACCCTACAGGTTTTTCTTTGTCTTCCTTTGTTTCATTTTTTTTTTAAATCTCTTTTCTTCCACAGTAAGTATCTTGGCTTCCAATAAACATCATTATGTTTACTCATTTGCTCTGTCCTGCAGTATATGTAGAATAATTTCAGAATTGCTACATCTCTTCTGGGAGAAAGGAACTTTCTAAAGCGTTCAGGATTTGTCTGTTACCGCCCCCCCACCCAGGCTTAGGGTATATACTCAAAATAATGTGTTGAGAAGTTTTTTGGAATAGTCCTATCCCCCTCCCCCTGTTCCCCATCCTTTCAATATGGTTATTCATGTGAAATATAGTTGGTCCCATTTGTTTCTGTTTGCATTTAATTTCAGTCACTACCCTCCTCCTAGTTTTATTGATTTAATTTTTTGAAAATGTAGACATTGATTCATTTCCAAAAATAAAAACAATACACTAAGCCATATTTAGAGAAGTTTCCTCTCTCTTTATCCTTTCCATCCTATTTCCCTACACCCCTTGTAGTTAACCAGTTTTATTGTTTTCTGGTGTATTATTTCTGCATTTCTGTTCGCAAAAGTAAACAGATAATATGCTTATTTCCTCCTCTTCCTGAAAAGGTAGCATTCTGTAGACATACTCCAAAAGAAACTTTTCAGAACATCTTGTCCAAATCTATCAATTTAAGGATGAGGAAACTAAGGTTCAGTGCTTCTAGATTTTTTAGTCTTTGATGTTCCTGTTGTTCCTTCGCTTCTTATCATTTGTTTACCATGTTCTGTGTGCCTTGTGAGTTTCTTATCTTCCTTTTCTGTAAGTTTAATTGTGTAAATCAATGGAATTTTCTTCTGATGTTTTATAGCTGGACTATGAGTGTATGAAAACATTCACCTGTAAACCTGCGTTCTTTGTCAACAGGTGGTCAGTCTGACCAAGGCTATGGGTCTAAGGATGAACTTATAAAGGATGATGCAGAAATTCATGTGCCTGAAGAACAAGCAGCAAGAGAAGGGATAACTAAAACAAGAGTGCAAACAGAAGGTTAAGTACTGGTATTTACTTGCTTTCTTTAGAAAAATACTGTATTAATTCTTTTTAAGGTTTTTTGGGTTTTTTTTTTGTTTTTGGTTTTGGTTTTTGTTTTTAAATAATCTCTACACCCAATACGGGGCTCGAAGTCACAGCCCCGAGATCAAGAGTCTCATGCTATTCTGGATGAGCCAGCCAGGCACCCCTGTACTCATTAAGTCTGATTTGATAATTCTGTTGATGATTTCTAGAAAGAAATGTAAGTTCTGGGCTTCTAAGATATTATGTAATGTGATATATGCAGAGAATGAGTAGTTTCTGAATTTTAGAATTGAAGAGATCTTTTGTAGGACTCTGCAGTCCACCTAGGTATTCATTTGCTAAAGGCAAAGAGCCATTTTGTGATAGAACCAGGACTAAGCTTTGAGTCCTCAAACTTGTGTTGCAAGGCTTGTTTTATTTTAAAATGCTCTTTCACCAGAAGTCCTTCAAATATCTAAGTAGATATTTTTCATTGGATAGATTGGATACAGTGTCTGTGGTTTTCCTAGTTTTTGGGGTTTTTTTAATGGGACTCATTGAGGTAGATAAGATTTATAGTAATCATTTTATGGAAATGAGGAAATTTCTGGCTTTATGGTAATAAGATGTTCTTCCTGTCCTTCTACACAAAAGTACACTTTTCTTAAATGATGTCACTTAATTTATGCTCCAGAGTGAGCAGAAGCAAGCCTCTCTCCTGCTTTACAAGTGATGGGAGTATAACTGGAGGCCACAGCCTTTAATTTATTCACAGGAATGCTCAAGTTAGGATTATTTTTGTTAAAATACAGCATTTATTTCCATCAGTACTGGCAACATTTATGGCATAAAGTAAATCAGACACAATGGATTAGTAATAAAATAGTCATGTATTCACCCCCATTTGGGGGAAAAATATAAAAAATATATAAAAATCAGTATATGGTTTCTGTTCAGTTTTAGTAAAAGTAGGAATAACATCCAAATATTTTTTCCCCAGAGGTGTGTGATGTCTCTGCTGGTGTGGCAGAACACCCACAACCTGGTGTGGAGCCACAGGGTACTACTGAGCCCCCTGCGTGGGGCGGCAGTATTGTGAAGGTTCCATCCGGGATATTCGACCTCGGGGGCAGGAAGAGCAGCATGGGTGAGTCTTCCTGTATCGATGTCTAAATATTTAAAATAGCTTTTAGTGGTATTAAATGGATGACTTAATTGTGATGAGCCAGAAGTTTGGATCCTATACATGGGTTAAGAAGTTGTTATTTAGGGGCGCCTGGGTGGTGCAGTCATTAAACGTCTGCCTTCGGCTCAGGGCGTGATCCCGGTGTTCTGGGATCGAGCCCCACATCGGGCTCCTCCACTAGGAGCCTGCTTCTTCCTCTCCCACTCCCCCTGCTTGTGTTCCCTCTCTCGCTGGCTGTCTCTGTCTCTGTCAAATAAACAAATAAACTCTTTAAAAAAAAAAGTTATTTAAAATATTTAGTGTTTCAAAGGAGGGGTATTTATTGTGCTTAATTGTTACTGGGAGTACCTTTTCTTGTTGTAGGGCCTCCTCTCAGTTTGGTCTGTCTTTCTCATGGTAGATAATGAGAGAGAGGGCCTGCTGTGCTCATGGAGAACAGAGAGGCACTGATGTTACTGAATTCCAGGGGGGCTTTAGGGTGGCAGTGGAAAGGTAGTGGAAGAAAAAGGTTCATATCACTATGCTGTGCTACAGAAAAGTACCAGTGCATCTTTAATTTGGCCAGTTTTTATGGGCACCCTGAGCAACTTATTTGTGATGAATAACTTTATTGCGCGTGACTCCCTTGCACTTGTGTTTTAGGCCTCCCGAGTACCCTTCAGGCATGCATCCAAGTCTGTGATTTCAAAGGACACAGAGATTGGCCTGTGTCTTTAGTAGTAGCTATAATTCACTGCTCTAAAGTCAGCTGTCTTAAGTGTATCTGTTGTATGACTTATAGAAATTAATTTGCTCAGCTGCTTAAAACCATGTAGGAATACTCCTTATTCCAAAAGTCTCTCCTTCTTTTAAAATTCATTGTGTTTGTTTGTTTGGGGAGCAGGCTTGGTATTCAAGACTGGAGCTAAAGGTTTTTGAAAAAATAATTGGTATAATGTTCTGTATCCTATTTTCCCAACCTGTTGCTAGTGGGTTTAGAAAAGAAAAAGGAGGAGGGCAGAGTTTTCTTCATCAAAGGTTTATAATCTTCTCAGAATATTGACATGTAAAAGATCTGGGGACTGGTGTGTTTCCTTCCCTCTTTACTCATCCTCTTTCCATGTTATGTCTTGATGTGGGAAGAGTTAGTCTAGTAAGAAAGGAAGAGGTAGTGGGCTTTTGCCAGTATATCAAAGGGTCAAATTTATTTTAAAATTGAAAAAAATGTGCCACTAAATTCTTGGAAATACTATGAGAACCAGTAAATTTGCTAAGATCTGTTTCTCAGATATTGGTATAAGTTTTCAAAACAGGCACAAATTTTGGAGTTGGAAAATAGGCTAATTTAATTCTCGTAAAAGCTGTGAAATATCTGTAAGTGCTTATTCTCTTTAATTGGTGTGATTATGATTATTATCTGGTACCAATTTGGAAGCTTAAAAAGAACCTTGAAATTAATTTGGAAGATAAAAAGAAGACTTTATTAAAGACAACTTTCCCCTCAAGTCTCTTAGGTCATTATGCCTTTTAAAAAACAAATGAGAATCCTAAATAGGAATTGGGTAGACTTAAGGTCTCATAATGATTGAAATAGGAAATAGCTTTTGGTCTTGGAATGGGAAAAAATTGCACGGTCGCCAGGAATACTACTTGCTTGCTGTGAGGAACACCGGGCGTTGTACGTAAGTGATGAATCACTAAATTCTACACCTGAAACTAATGTTACACTGTATGTTAACTAACTGGAATTTAAATAAAATTTAAAAAAATACTAAACAAAACCCTTTAAAAAAAAAAAAAAAAAAAGGCTGCTCGCTTCCCCCTACAGCCCCTGGCATAATTTTGTTCCAGTCGATCAAACAAGACTGAACTCTGAGAGACCTGGGACCATGTCTGTTTTATTTGCCGTTATATTCTTAGTACCTTATGTGGTAAACGCTAGTAGACATTTGAGTATTTGTAGAAGGAATGAATATATGTGAAAAATTTGGAGCTATTCACATTTTATCAGCCTCCTTGGAATCAAGTATAAGAACTCCATTCTGGATTCTTTTACTTTGGGGAATTATTTTACATTGAAGCAGGAAGTCTTGGGTTTTAGCAAAATATATAATCCCTCCATGATTGTGAATTTACTTTGTGCGGAGTAGATTCCTGGCAAATATTTATTGAATTAGATGTATGAAAGCCAGAAGGGAAGAGATTTTGTCTTTTTAGGTCTGTTACTTAACACAAAATATGCTTCTTAAATGGAATGTAGAACTTCTCAACTGTAGGATGTATTTCCGGATCTGTATTTGCTCAGCACGATCGATTTTAGTGCACGGTACAGGTGTCTGCAGCACATACTGCATGATTTTTTAAATGTGTATTCGTAGAGGGTGAAAGGCAGGTTATAACTGTTAACTCTGGGAGGCAGGGTTGAGTGGAGGTTTTTTGGTGGTTCTTTTTTCTGTATACTTTCTTTGTACCTTCTGAACTCTGAATCTTTTACTCTGAGCATGTGTTACTTTTCAAAAATCAGAAAAGAAACGTTTTTCTAAAAGTTAGATCAGAAAATAGAGTTTCATTCTAATATTGTTCTTTTCCTTTTAGGTAGTACATCAGATGTGCCATTTTCTACTCATCCAGTTGAAGATTCAGTCTTTGGTGAAGGTACTAATCTCAAGAAGAATGGTGATAGAGGAGATAAAAGACAAAAGCATTTTCCAGAGAGGAGCTGTAGTTTCAGTTCTGAAAGTCGAGCAGGAATGTTGTTGAAGAAAAGCAGCTTGGATTTGAATTCGAGTGAGGTGGCTCTTATGATGGGAGCAGATGCCAAGATTCTCACAGCAGCGTTGACGTGTCCTAAGACCTCTCCACTCCGGGTTGCAAGCACCCATAGCTTTGATAGTGTTAGTTGTCATCTAGCTGACACTAGGACTCGTGTGTCTGAGAGCACTTGGGATTCAGAGCACAGATCTTCGGTATTAGAGATGCTTGAGGAAAGCCAAGAGCCCCTAGAACCTGTGGTTGATGACAGTGGAGCTAAAACTCCTGTGGAAAAGGACGCATGTGACAGTCTGCAAAGTGATGCTAATGGTAATCATCCCGGAGACTTGAAAGTAGGATCCAGAGATCTAATAAATAAGAGAAGTAGTTTATATGGTGTCGTTAAAGCCGTTGAGAGGGAGGATGTTGAAACTGGACTAGATCCTTTGTCTCTTTTGGCCACTGAATGTACAGGAGAAAAAACTCCAGATTCTGAAGATAAGGTGTCCTCTCCAGTTATTGCACGTAACCTGGCTGATGAAATCGAAAGCTATATGAACCTGAAGAGCCCCCTGGGTAGCAAGTCTTCCAGTATGGAACTACACGGAGAGGGAAGCCGGGAGTCTGGCCCGACCGTTGCATTTACGCACCCTTTGGAGAGGAGATCAAGCCTCCCTTTAGAGCATGGTCCAGCAGCTCGGGAAGATCCCGAAAGTGGAAAGAGCTCCCCTGCCGAAGCTAGGGCTAAACCGTTCACCGGCCGTTTCAAGCAGCTGACTCCCTCTCGTGGTCATAAGGAACGTTCAGCTTTGGCAGCACTGGTGCGCTCTTCACCGCACGGCTCGTTGGGTTCTGTGGTAAATTCTCTGTCAGGGCTGAAGCTAGATAATATACTCTCAGGACCCAAGATAGATGTCCTAAAATCTGGCATGAAGCAAGCAGCAACAGTAGCCAGTAAGATGTGGGTAGCCGTAGCGTCTGCCTACAGCTACTCGGATGATGAGGTAAGGTTGTGTTCTGTGCGTGCTCTGTCTGATCTGGGAAAGTTTCTCGTATTCTGTTGTATGTAAGTTATTATCTTGAGATTACCTTTGGTTTTTATATTTTAAAACTTTATGCATATCCTATTTCTTTCTTGAAATGAACATAAATGTAAGGAAATTAATAATAAAGAAATAGAATATCAGGACTACTTTATAATTCCATAGATGAGTCTGAATAACACATTATTTCTTTGAAGGTACTAATGATTAATACTTTAATAATAATGCCGTATTATATTTGCATAGCACTTCACTTTTAAAATAACTTTTATCTGTTATCTCTTTAATATATATGGAATTACTCTGCAACTTAATCCGTAGATTTCATACTGCATAACAACAATTGCTAATTCTTTTAAAAATTATTGAAAAGAGAATCATTAGACCTTCCTGTGAAATAGAAGGGGGAAATTTTGCTTACTCTTTTAACAGGAAAAATTAAAATTTCACCTTTGTGTTCAAAGAATTATATAGTACTTAGGTACTTTAGTGGAAAAGACAGACAGCTATAAATGTTCACTATTATTATTGTAACGCTCTGTCATAGGTGCCGTCATAAGCTATGTATCTATTTTGATATAAAATCTTCATAGCAATCCTGTGCCTTGGTACTGTTGTTATCCCCATTTTATAGATGACATACCCGAGATTCAGAGAGATTAATTAGTTTCCCCAGGTCCACACAACTAATGAGTGGCAGAACTAGAATTTGAACTCTGGGAGACTGGCTGTAGAGTCCGTGCTTGTAAACTGCTACGGTGGCAAAGAAGGAAGCAGTGTCTTAGAAGAGGCTCTGCTAGGGGGCTGTTCAAAAAGAGCAAAGCAGGTGATATCTAGGTTAGCTTTTGATGGAGGAATTTGAAATTTGGGTTGGTGAATGTGGTAAGGCGGAGCAAGGTGTATCTGAGAGGGCAGTATGAGAAAGCGTACAGGCTTGAGACACCGTGCATTTCAAGAAAATAGAATCCATTTCAGCTTGCTAAAGTTCTAAATAGGAAGTTAGAGATAGGAAAGGAAATCAGACAAGTAAGATTTATATGCCATTTGAAAGAAAACTCTATTCTATAGGCAAGCTATTAATTGAATTAAAAGTACGATATTGAGGGGGCGCCTGGGTGGCTCAGTTGGTTAAGTGTCCAGCTCTTGATTTTGACTCAGGTTGTGATTCAGGGTTGTGAGATCGAGCCCTGAGTCAAGCTCTGCGCTGGGCATGGAGCCTGCTTGGGATTCTCTCTCTCCTTTATCCCTCTGCTTCTTCCTCTTCCTCCCTCCTTTTCTCTCTCTCCCCATCTCTTAAAAAAAGAAAAAAGTACAATATTGAGTTCTGTAAGACAGAGTTGCATTTTTTGCATTTAAAAGAGCTTACAAGGTCAGTGAAGGAAAGACAAAATAAGCTAGCTTCAAAAGTATCTTAACCTAGCATTATGTTAAGGTAAACTAACCGAATGAGCCATTTTATTTTTGAAATTTTATCTAACAGTGTTAATAAGAATAATAATTTAAAAACCCCACCTTTCTACAGAGCACTTTGGACTTGGAATATATGACTATAAATTTCAGGTGGTCACATATCTTAATCTTTCTTTTCTTTTCATGACTATAGCCCTGGTACTAGTGCTTGACAAAGCAAATAGGTTATACCTAATAAATATTTTCAAATGAGGGAATGAATACAAAGTCTATAAAAAATGTTTATAACTTTTATCCAGAATTTAATCTAAGGAAATAATTAGGGATATGTATAAAAATAGCTCTAAGGAATTCATCAGTGTACACATAAAATTAAAAACATTCTGAATGTTTAAGCAATAGAGATTTACTAAATGCATTACAGTACATCAGTACACTGGATTAGCTTGCAGGGGTTTAAGTAATTTAGAAGATTTAATGACATTAAAATACATAAGAATAGGTTAAAAAACAATATCCTATTTTGTAAAAGTATATATATGTATTTTAAAATGACTAGAAGGATGTATATTAAGATTTTGATTGTACTTGTGGTTGTTGGTAATATAAGTGCATTTATTTCCTGTTGTGCATATCTAATTTTTTAATCACTTAACATGGTTTTATAACAAGACACAAGTCTTCTATAAAGCAAAAATAAAAAAAAGGAAACTGCTTATTGAAATGTTTTTTATCTAGAGCGCCTGGGTGCCTCAGTCAGTTAAGTGTTTGCCTTCGGCTCAGGTCGTGATCTCAGGGTCCTGGGATCAAGCCCCGCGTCAGGCTCCCTGCTCAGCGGGGAGCCTGCTTCTCCCTCTGCCTCTTTATGCCACTCCCCCTGCTTGTGCTTGTTCTCTCTGACAAATAAATAAGTAAAATCTTTGTTTTCTATCTAAACGAAAGCATCAGTTCTGAGTTCAGAACTATACTGTTTGGAACTTTATTCTTATTTAATGCCTTTAATATTGATGGTGGTTGTTCTGAAAATCATATTGCCAGCTGTAAGTCTCATAACAACTTTTTTTTAAAGGACTCTTCTTATCCATATTTTTCAGATGATATAATTAAAAGAGTAGTTACATAATTTCTGCAAGGTCACATACCTACTACGTGATGGGGGGCCAGTACCACAGTCTGTCTGTCTGACTTTATGGCCCCTACTGTACTTGTGCTGGGGTGCCTGATTCCAGTGGAGACCCTGAGCTTCCTGGAGTGCCTTCATTTTATGATATTGATTGTTGAGAGACACCCCAACATTTTGTTTCAGTGGTGAAACAAAATCTTAAAGTATTGTAGGTCATTGTTTGACTATGGAAAGGAAATTCCAAATCATATTGAGAAGGGTTCATGGTTTTGAAAAATAGGAAGATAATTTATTTAAGGATTATAGAGAAGTTTAAGGGCAGATTGAATATGTTCTCATTGGAGAAGATGTTATTTATATATGTGGGGCTTTTTTCTTTTCAATTAAAGGAGGAAACTAACAGAGATTACAGCTTCCCAGCTGGCCTCGAAGACCATATTTTGGGGGAGAATGTGTCACCTAACATGAACATTTCGGGGTTGGTTCCCAGTGAACTTACCCAGAGCAACACGAGCCTTGGCAGTAGCAGCAGCAGTGGAGACGCAGGCAAGCTGCAGTACTCAACAGGTATGGGAGAGCTTGTCCTCTCCTCCATTTATCTGCCCATACCTTCCCCTCCCCCCGCCACATACACAGTAAGCCCCAACTGTTGAATGAGCGGATGGATTTTCAATATAGCCACACCGTACTATCACTTATTTTATATCATCTCTAAGCATTACAGTCACCTTAGGTGTATTTGTGGACTCTGTCATTGGTTCTCAGACTTTAGTGTGTGTCGAAATCACACAGAGAAGTTATTTAAAAATATAGACAAATGTCCAAAGCCCTAGGCTAAAACTTTTGAGACTGAATTTGTGGGATTGCAGCCTTAGGAAAAGATATTTTTAAGCAGCTCTCTGGATAAGTCAAATGTATACCAGAGTTTGAGATCCCTGGGCTGTCACTGAAATTTCTTAGTGCTGTGTTATTTTAAGAACTTTTAATTCTATTTATTTTTTCCAACATTGTGTTATGAAAAACTTCAAATGTCCTGAATAGTTGAGTCATATGATGGATGATCATATTTTCTCCACTTACATTTAACTATTGTTAACTTTAGATATATACATACAGAAATTTTTATACTGAACCGTTTGAAAATAAATTGCAGACTTCATGATACTCCCTCTAAATACTTTAGTATGTATTTCCAAAGAATAAGGACATTCTCATATAATGTGTTATATTGATTTCTCTTTAGGTGAACCTCCATTTCCGAGAAGCATAAAAGGGCAGGACTGTGAAAAATCAGACCATGGTTCTTCTCAAAACACCAGCATGTCTAGCATCTATCAGAATTGTGCAATGGAGGTAAAAGTTCTGTATTCTTCCCATGATAAAGTGGCTGTAAACATCTTTCAGAATGACACTGTACCAGAATTCTGTGATACCCCTGTAGACAGAAGAGTAAATCATTTTGTTGAATTTGCTTCGTGTCTTATGTAAGTAAGACAATAAACTGGTAGTTTTATCTGTAAAGTGATTGAACTGTTAAGTCCAAATTTGGTCAACAAAATAAATAAAATTCTATGTCTCAAGAGGATGGCCTGTTAAGGTGACCTTTCACTGTGGAGGTTCTCAGTGTCCGCACTTTTCTACTCTTAGGTTTTGATGTCAAGTTGTTCACAGTGCAGAGCTTGTGGAGCTTTAGTTTATGATGAAGAAATTATGGCTGGTTGGACGGCAGATGATTCAAATTTGAATACAACCTGTCCATTCTGTAAAAGCAACTTCTTGCCTCTTCTCAATATAGAATTTAAAGACTTGAGAGGCTCTGCAAGGTTAGTATTGTAAAAGCTCCCTTAAGAGGTGAGTGCCGTCCCACAAGGCATGACTCCTGGGGGAAGAGTGAAATAGTCATGGCACACTCCAGCTGTCCCTTTCCTTTCTCTCCTTCACTCTCAGTATTGGAGTAGAAAATACTGGTAATAGAGGAGACACACAATTATCAGTAGTAGGTAATTCTTGGAGCTAAACCTTATAGGTCTTTCAGAACTTTAATGTTTATCATTATTTTAAACTTTCATTCTCAGTGACTTTATATCTTCTAGAAGAAAAAATAAAGGTGCGAGGGATGGGGTGTTTTGACCCTTCTCCTAACTTCTTGCACCTTTACAGTAGTGTTCTGTACGGTGAAATGACCAAATTCTAGGCAATAGAAAAGAGACTAGGTGATTTATAATTAGTCATTAAGTAATTGAGAGTTTGGTAACTGCTTACTTAATTACACTTAATATTCTATTTGTTGTATGGATCAGACAAACTGCATATTATGATCTACCTTTAGCGGCTTTTAAATATCTCTAATCGTACGGGTGTTTCTTCTTAGCTTAGTTTTTCCGCTTAGCTTCAGGCGTGGAGCTGAGTGAAATCATATTCTAATTCCTGATGCACTATCATCATTGCTTTGTGCAAGGATCCTCTTACTAGCTCTACCCCCAACCCTGCCCCCATTCCCACTCTCATTCCTTTATTCAACAAAGACATTGTCTCTACCCTGTGTGATATGTGGTTGAATATATACCCTCATAAAATACATTGTTTTGCACAATTATGCATTTTTTTAAAGATTTATTTATTTATTTATTTGACAGAGACAGAGACGGCCAGCAAGAGAGGGAACACAAGCAGGGGGAGTGGGAGAGGAAGAAGCAGGCTCACAGTGGAGGAGCCTGATGTGGGGCTCGATCCCATAACACCAGGATCACGCCCTGAGCCGAAGGCAGACGCCCAACGACTCTGCCACCCAGGCGCCCCTATGCATTTTTAACTTACATAATTAGAATACTGATAATCTCCATTACTCAGTTTAAAAGCTGAGTTGCTATATGTACATCTAGTTTATTCTTTTTCTCCTGTAGGAAGTTAATACCTCATTTTATTTATCCATTATCCTGCTATTGCTTCAGTTGCTTTCAGTTCACTGTTTCTGTAAATATTTCACTGCAGTGATGGAGTGAACTGTAAAATATGTCTCCTGAGCTTGTGAAATAGTTTCTTTCAGAATAATAGTCTTAGAAGCGAGGTCATGGAGTCATTTTCATACATGATTTCAATAAACAATGGAAGATTGCTTCCCAGATGGCAATACTCCCACTACTAGTGCCTAAGAGTTCTCATTTCTGTATATCCGTACCAGCATTTGGTATTATTTTTGTTTTTTGTATTCTAGTGAGTATAAAGTGGTATCTTATTTTTGTTTGAATTGCTCTGAATATTAGTGAGTTTATCTCTTCACATACTTGTTAATTATTCCAGCATTTTCTATGAATTGCCTGTTTATATTTTTACCTTGTCCATTTTTATATTAACTTTCTTTTTATTGTTGATGTCTGTCTTGAATATTCTTGATATTAATTCCCTGAAATCATTCATTTTGATGTTATTATCCATTAATTTTCCACCTTATGATTTGTGCTTTTGGTCTTGTTTTAAAGGTGGTTTCCCATCTGTAGGACATGAAGAGTTTCTCCTGAAGTTTCTTTTGTTAGCTTTATATTTTTACCTTTGATATTTAGGTCTTTCATCTGGAGTACACCCTTGTGTTTGTGTATGATGGTAGGAATACAGCTTTATTTTTCTCCATGTGAGGAGCCTGTTTGCTATCTTTTCTTCATTGATGGGTAGCATCACCTTTATCATGTATCAAGTTCCCATGCACAACCTCACCCTGCTTCTGTGTTCCCTGTTTTTTGGTCAATAATCAATTTTTATTACTCTTTGTATTACATCCGGTTGATAGGGTAAGCTCCCTGTCATGGAATTTTATTTATTTATTTTGCTTAGAGCAACTTTAGTCTCCCCTTTCCCCCCACAACCCCCAAATCCAGCAGGAGTTTTCATTGAGATTGTAGCATTATATGTTTAGGTTAATCTGGAGAAAATGGACATTTTCAGTATTACTCTTATCTATGAACATGATCTGTATTTCCATTTTTTTAGATTGTCTTTTATATCCTTTTAATAGAGCTTTAAATTATTCTTCCATAGTCTTATACTTTTTTGTTGAGTTAATTGTGTTTTGTAAGCTAGTGTGTTAAGTACCTTATTTTTTCTAAGTAGGTAAAAAAGGAGCATTATTGATTTTCCTCCCCAATATGTCATTATGGAAAATTTCAAACTTGCAGCTGAGTTTAAAGGTTTTTCTTACAGTGACACCCAAATATCCATCTCTCCAATTACTATTTTATTGTACTTGCTTTATCAACTGTCTATCCCTTCATCCACCAGTCCATCTTATATTTTTATTTATTTAAAAGAAGATGTAGACATTAATATACTTCTCCCCCAAAGACTTTAGCATACATATTAAGTAAAGTTCAGTATTTGCTTACAGTTTTTTTTCTTTTGCGATAAAGATGTATACCAAAAAAATCTGCAAATTTAAAATGTACCATTTGAAAATTGAATGCACACATTTATGCAAATCTAACCCTTAAGATTCAGAACATTACTATTACCTCAGAGAGTTCTCTTAATGTCCCTTGCAAGGCCCACCTCACTCCATCCCCACCCAGAAAGAGGACAAAGATAAGATGAAAACAAAATAATGAATAAAGGGGAAGAGGAAATGACTGGAGACAAAATGGATATTGAAGGGGGAGAGGATACTATACACAATTATAGGTTAATACATACTAAAATGCCATCGCTGCCGTGTGTGTTTTTTTTATTGTGCTCAGTTAGCCAGCATGTAAGTACATCATTAGTTTTTGACGTAGTGTTCAACGATTCATTAGTTGTGTATGACACCCAGTGCTCATCACAATGTGTGCCTTAATACCCATCACTGGGTCACCCCATCCCTCTACCCCCCTCCCTTCTGTAACCCTCAGTTTGTTTCCCGGAGTCCAGTGTCTCTCATGGTTTGTCTCCCTCTCTGTCTTTTTTAACTCAGAAAATTAATGAATTATTTTGCTTTCCATCTTCCTTCATAGCTTTCTTTAAAGGATCTTATATCGAACTATAATGACTTTGAGACCTTTTTCATTTGAAAAGTTTACGACAAGAGAGGAAGAGAGAATGATAGCGGGGTGTGTGTGTGTGTTTGAAAGAGGCAGTAGTTCTATGGATTGTATAATTCATCAGTGACTGCTTTATCGTAAAGTAATTCTAAATATGAAAGTAAGAGGGTTCTAGGTTTTTAAAGACTTTTTTTTTTCATTGCTCCATATTTAGTTTTTTCCTGAAACCAAGTACCTCTGGTGACAGTTTACAAAGTGGCAGCATTCCATTGGCAAGCGAACCTTCAGAGCACAAACCTGTATCTAGTTCAGCAGAACCTGACTTGATCAACTTTATGGATTTCCCAAAGCAAAGCCAGACCATAACAGAAGAAACCACGTCTGCAATTGAGTCAAGGTACCACAGGGCACAGAGAAGTCTGTCTTATAAATTGGGCACCCTTGTAAAAATCCCATCTTTAAAGATAACCTGATGCATGTAGGCATAAGTTCTGGCATTTTAAAAAATTCGGTCTTAACTTTTTTACGATGATACATTAAGTATCGAATGAATATGATAAACTATTTTTGAAATCATGTTTAATGTTTTATAGTGTCCTTTTACAAAATGAACTTCTCAAGAGTACAGAGTATTTTCCCTTGTAGTGTAGTCACTGCCAGTTTCCAGATCGCGTGTAACACCCAGTGCTCATCTTTACTGTGAAACATACTGCTTCCTCTTAAATACTGTTTGAATCAAACATTTTTTGAGAGCCTGTTGTATGCTGAGCACTATGCTAAGCACTAAAAATAAAAAAGTAAGCTCTGGTCTCTGTCCGTAGGTTGATCATGGCCTGATAGAGCTTAAATACTTATGAATGAATCTGTAATACTTAGCTGCATAATTCTAGGTGATTTTGTTTAATAATGATCAAGTAATGTTTGAATAAAGCAACTGAATGGGCACTTTGTCTTTTAAAAAGAATATCTATTACCTACCCTTTGTCTTCTTCCCACCCTTCATCAGAGTCATCCACTCCATCCTGTTCTGACTACTCTTACAAAAATGTCTGAAGAAAATGTCAATCTTAGAAGGTGGTACTCATTCTTCTCCGATACATTCAGTAGACTCAAAATTCATTGTAGAAAATACTCTACCTGGACAGGTTTAGATTGTATTACAGCACAAACACAGCATTTCTTCATTTTTTTTAAAGTGATGAAATAAAGAGAGCCAGTGGAGAAGTCCAAACTGTGAAAATTTCACCTGCGCCTAATAGTTTATCAAAGCGAAATGTATCTTTGACTCGAAGTCACAGTGTTGGAGGTCCCTTGCAAAATATTGACTTTTCCCAGCGACCGTTTCATGGCATTTCAACAGTCAGTCTCCCAAACAGTCTGCAGGAAGTTGTGGTATGTAACAAGATTATAATTATATGTGTATTCATGTAAGTATTTATTAGAGCAGCACATAATCCATAAGTGATAAGAATTTTTCATAAGCAGACTAAGAACTTTAAAATTTCAAGTATGTACAAAACTAAACAGAAGAGTATAATGAGTTCCTTTGACCTGCCATCTGGCTTCAGTAATTTTCTCCTTGGGGCCGTTCTTCTTTCATGTATATTGTATTCAGTTCTTGCCTAGATTCTTCTGAAGCAAACTTCAGACATCATATATTCCACTTGTAAATATTGCAGTATACTGCATAGTTCCTAAGAAATAAAGACTCGTAAAAATATAATGCCATTATGTGACTTAAAAAATAACAGTATTCAATCTGTTCAAATTTCTAATGGTTTAAAAAATGTCAGGTTTGTGTGTGCTTTGTAGCTTGACGAATGATCCAGTAAGATCTGTGCATTGCAGTTGGTTGATCTGTTTTTTAGTCTTTTTAAATCTGTAGCCCCTTTTCTTAACCTTGCAACTTATTTGTTGATTACAACCCTATAAATGGGTAATTTTATGTAGAAGCTTGATCAGATTCAGGTTTTTGTTTTGTGGTTTATTTTTGTAAGACAATAGCAGTCCCTCAGTAGAAGACTTGAACTTTCTTTGTGCTGCTAGTAGCTATTAATGCCTCAATGCCCACATCAGGTTATACATTTCCAGCTGTAAAGGGTGGTAGTCTAACTGTCTTTATTATATGGGGTATACCAAAAAGAGAAACTTCCCACATGTGTTCTGTTTGCTTTTCCAAAGACATAATTTATTTTGGGAAGGTAGAATAACTGATTTTTTCCTTTTCTTTACCAATTTTCAAAATAACAAGTTGGGGGGCGCCTGGGTGGCACAGCGGTTAAGCGTCTGCCTTCGGCTCAGGGCGTGATCCCGGCGTTATGGGATCGAGCCCCACATCGGGCTCCTCCGCTATGAGCCTGCTTCTTCCTCTCCCACTCCCCCTGCTTGTGTTCCCTCTCTCGATGGCTGTCTCTATCTCTGTCGAATAAATAAAAAAAATCTTAAAAAAAAAAAAAATAAGTTGGGTTCCTAGCATTCTCCTAGGTGATCAATTAATTTGGAGGAATAGGGTATCATTATGAACGCATTGATTTAAACATTTATGTTAACATCCGTTGCTGTTGTTACCCTTATTAATACTTACATTATCCCAGGCACCTGGGTGGCTCAGTTGGTTAAACGTCTGCCTTCAGCTCAGGTCATGATCCCAGAGTCCTGGGACTGAGCCCCTCATCAGGCTCTCTGCTCCGTTGGGAGTCTGCTTCTCCCTCTGCCCCTCCCCTATTCCTGTCCATGTGTGCGCACGCGTGCGCTCTCTTTCTCAAAAATAAGTAAAATCTTAAAACAAAACTTCCATTATCCCATCTTTGAGCAGCTAGAAGCTTCTGCACATTGGCGCTATAGCTCCTTTGACAAAACTCTAGTAGACTTTTTGTAAATTTTTTTTAAAGCTTCCTTGCTTTCTTATGTGACAAGATGTTTCATGGTCATGTGATAGATTTCTTTCTCTAGACCTAGAATCAGCCATTTCTCTAAGAAGCCCTGGTTCTTTTTAGAGGAGATGGTATTTGGAGACCTCAGCCTGGGCACTAGGGGTACTCACTAATGAGATGGTCATAGCATTTTATTCTGATTATAATATGCACAACTTACAAAGACTAAATTGGATTCTTTTTTCATTTGCTACTTGATTTGTAAGACTGCTCTTGAACTACTTTAGTTTTTGTTGCGATCAAATGTAAAAACAAGCTTTTTACAAGTAGATACAATTGTAAGAGGAGTCATCAAATAGTAATACAAAGATTGCTGCATCTATTTAGAGTTTTAGAAAGAAGATAAAGTCAACTTTTTTGGGGGAATCACCATAAAACATCTGAAATGTATTTCTTATAAAAATAGAGAAACTCAGTGTTTAAAATAAGGTCTGTTATATGGATTATTAATTTTCTTTTGTAATCCTTGACATTTATGATTAAGTATTTTTTTCTTTTTTTAGGTTTTCATTAGGGTATACTGCATGTAGCAGTGGTTCTGAAATCACTGATTTTGAAAGGATAGATAAAGCATAATCTCATTGAGAAGTACTCTTAAACATACAGAATAGGTAATATTCACTTCTTTCTGTATTTTTACTTTTTAAAGGACCCTTTAGGAAAAAGACCCAATCCGCCCCCCGTTTCTGTGCCCTACTTGAGTCCTCTAGTGCTTCGTAAAGAACTTGAATCTTTGCTAGAAAATGAAGGTGATCAAGTGATTCACACATCCTCTTTCATCAATCAACATCCAATCATTTTCTGGAACCTCGTTTGGTATTTCAGACGTTTGGACCTTCCTAGTAACTTGCCAGGACTCATCCTCACATCTGAACATTGTAATGGAGGTGTACAGGTAGGGTACCAGCTTTGATACTCATACCACATTGGGGTTGGTTAGAATGCGCCTTAACTTCCAGTAACAGAGTATACAACAACAGTGCCACAACAAGATGTATGTTATTTCTCTCTCACATAAAAGTTCGGGTAGGTGGTCCTGGAATGGTATAATGTTAGGGACTTGAGATCCTTCTGTCTTTTTGCTCAGCTGTGCATAACCTCTGTTTCCAAGTTCCATACCTGGTCCAGGATGCCTGCTCTGTTTCCATCACATCCACATTCCAGCCAGCAGTAAGGATAAAAATGGATAGTCCCTGGAGTTGCAAGTAACATTTATCTATGTATCTGTTTGGCCTAAATTTAGTTACATGGCTATATCTAGTTGCAAGGGTGGCTAGAAAAGATGGTTTTTATTCTGAACTATCAAATCTCCAGCTGAAATTCTCACAACTTTATTTTAAAGGCCTCCTCTTATCCATATTGTTCAGATGATATAATTAAAAGTTAGAGAAGTTAAGTAACTTACACAAGGTCACATACCTACTACGTGCTGGGGAGCCAAGACCACAGTCTGTCTGTCTGACTGTAAAGCCCCTACTGTACTTACGCTGGGGTGCCTGATTCCAGTAGAGACCCTGAGCTTCCTGGAGTTCCTTCATTTTATGATACTGAATACTGAGAGACACCCCAACATACACCAAGGGCACAACACAATCTTTGCTTTAGTATCACACTCTCTTTTGACTCATTTATTTTAAGTAGCAGTGTGCACAACAAGATAGTAGAAACTATTGTACTTTCTCCTACCTTAAAATTTGTTGTCATGGTGACTGCTCTTTCATGTGGCCACTGTGCCCAGCTACCAAGTTGTCTTTGCAGTCTGGAAGTAGGAATGAGAAACCTGCACTTTCGAAAATAGGAATATTTATCATCAGGTACAAATAAAAATTAAAATTTTTGCTTAGAATTTTAGGTCCAGAGTTTTGAAAGAACTCATTTGTTTTATATAATAAGCTTTGCTAGATCCACTGGTAATAATTATTATGCTTAGGGTGCTAATACTTTCTGTTGATCTCTTTTAGCTTCCTCTATCATCTCTGTCCCAGGATAGCAAACTTGTGTATATTCAGCTATTATGGGATAATATCAACCTGCATCAGGAACCAGGAGAACCTTTGTATGTCTCGTGGAGGAATTTTAGTAAGTAAAATAGAGTTAAAGACAGACGCAAACTGGAAACAACCCATATGTCTTTCCACAGGTGAATGAATAACAGGTTGTGGTACAATGCATACAGTAGAATACTATTTAGCAATAAAGAATAGACTACTGGGGTAAAAAAAAAAAAAAAGGAGGTGAGAGAAACAAATAATTCTGCTTTATTTTAAAATTTTTCATGCATTTTTAGTATCTCTTCAAGCATCTTTCCATTTTAGATCAGATTGATGTGCTCTTATACTGAGCCATTTGACTGTGTCAAGGAGTGGAAGAGTATTTTGTGATTTCTCTGTCAAATGCCAATTTGGGGTAGGTATTGGGAAAGTAAGTTCTATATAATGGAAGAGTAATTTGGATGTGTTGTTGGTCTAGGATCATAATTTCAATTATATGGATACTGATCTCAAAGATTCTGGCTTCATTTTCAGTCTTATACTTAGGACATGTTTTTCCAGGGCTCTGAAAGAGGTACCATCCAGTATTCCAAAGTCCTTTGAGTCAATAAGACAGCACCACCTATGGGATATGTGAGCATATGATATCAGTAGGCAGTTCATGGAAGGAACATTACATGACTTATATTAGTTTGCTAGGGCTACCGTAACACAGTACCACAGACTGGGTGGCTTAAGCAACAAATTTGTTTCTGTCTGGAGACTGGAAGTCAAAAATCAGGATGTCAGTAGGTTTGGTTTCTCCCGTGGCCTCTCTCCTTGGCTTGCAGATGGCCTTTTCCCTCTGTACACCTGCATCTCTCTGGTGTCCTTTTCTCTTCTCATAAGGACACCGGCTATAGTAGACTGAGGCCCCACCCTTATGACCTCATTAACATTAGTTACCTCTTTAAAGACCCTGTCTTCAAATAAAGTCACATAGGGGGTTAGAAGTTCAGTGTTACAAATTTGGGGGGGAACATAATTCAGTGCATAACACATACATGAAAAAATGCTCAATCTCATTATTTAGTGAAATATCAATTCCTTTTGTTAAAAAAGGGAAAGTACAAACTTAGTTACATCAGGATGGCAAAAGACCTTATTATATCCAATCTTTTTGAGGATATGGAGGAAAAGAACATTCTTGATACATTATCAGAAGTGAAAATGATACAGTTTTGGAGAAGAATATGGCCTATATTGTTCATATTTAATAAGTGGATACCCTTTAACTCAGCAGTCACAGTAAGACAACTCTGTTCTATAGAAATAGAGTATGGAAAATTGTCTGCACAATGATGCTTACTGTGTGATTGTTTGTGATAGTGAAAAACTTCACGTAAATACCTAACAGAATTGTGATAAATCCGTATTATAAAATGTTGGCATGAGTCATTTGCATATGAGTGCCTGAAAAGGATGTCATGTATCAAGTGGAAAAAGGGCAGGTTTTGGAACAGTATATGATCTTTCTAATTAAACAACAATATATGCATTTAAAAAGGTCTAAAACCATGATTAACAGTGGTTCCTCAGATGAGAAAGGGAACAGTTCACTTTTAATCTTTTACTATTTTGTACATTTTAAAAAATCTATTCCTATTTTGCGATTGGATTTTTTCCAGTTTAAGTACAAAAAAAATAAAACTTTTTTTCTTGAAAATGCTAGTCACAAAATTCTGGATAAATATATTACAAGCTTTTTTGTCTTTTTGTTGTTGTTCAGTTCGATTTTCTTTTTTTTTTAAACAGAAGCAGAGTAACCTTGACATTTATGCTAGAAAATAATAGAATTAGGGGCACCTGGGTGGCTCAGTCAGTTGAGTGTCTGACTCTTAATCTCAGCTTAGGTTTTGATCTCAGGGTCATGAGTTCAGGCCCCATGTTGGGCTCCACGCTGGGTATGGAACCTACTTAAAAAATGATAATAGTAGAATTGAAGTTCCTATTTCTGTAGTTATTTTCCTACCTCTCTTGAAACGCACAAGTGTTCCAAAATATTCTATGATTTGTGATGGGAATAAAATTTAGAGCTCCCAATGGATCGGTTGGCTGCGTTAAAAGAAGAATTGGCATGTAAATGACATTAAAAGACATAAGACTTAAGTGGGTGATGACTTCTAGAATGGTAGTGGCTTCCAATGATTTCTGGAAGAGGAGCTTCAGAGAGCCCGCTTCCCAGCAAAACAACCATAATTGGTAAAAAAAAAAAAAAAAAAAAAAAAAAAAAATTAAAAAACGGTGAAGGGTAGAGGCAGAGTAGGAGGGTCCTGAGTTCATTTTGTCCCACTGACAAACCAAGGCAACAGCTACGTCTATTGTACTAACTCTGAAAATGACCTGAAGACTGGCAAAATGGATCTTCCAAAGCTAGTTGAAAAAAAAAAAGGCCATATCAAAAAGGAGCAGAGGGGCAGTTGGGAACCAGACTCCCAGCACAACTAACCAAATGGGAGGGACATCACAAACATGGAGGAAGGAGGGACTCAGACCCCACCCTTGGCCCTGGGGACTTGGACTGAGAAGACAAGTCCCCATAACATCTGGTTTTGAAAATCAGCAGTGCTTAACTAACCAGGAGAGCCAGAGGATGGTAGGAAACTGAGTCCCCACCTTAAGAGAGCCAGCATGCTAAGTAACTTGCCGGGGACACAGCAAAGGAGCAGTAGTTTGAAGAGTGCCTAGGATATGTGTGAAAGGGGATTTATTGACTAATTTTAAGACATGTACCAAAGGGGCAGGGATCTGCATATTTCTCTGGGAACAAAAGTGCTTGCCCTCCCCCAGCCTACAGAGCTAGACACTTGGAGCCAGCATTAACAGTCTCCATGTACCTTACCAGCACTGCATGCCCCTCCCTGACATTCCCCTTCCAGCCCACTTGCCTCACCAGGTGCCCCTCCAAAGTAGCTTCTGCCCTGCCACACCCGAAGACAGCCCTGGCTGGGAAAGTTGTCCTTCCAAAGTGACTCCTGCCCTGAGGAGCAGGGGGGTAAACAACCTCACACATCAGCATGTCTAGAGTTCCTGCATTCAGGCCTCTTCACTGGCTGCAGAGGAAGCAAGCTTTACCCATCAGCGTGTCTGCAGCTGTGGTATACGCTAATGGCAGGCAGCTGGGCTGAGGGCCAGCCCCACTCACCAGCATGCCCACAGCAATCGCAGCTCAGCCACTACAAGAGGACACATGGAGCCCACACAGCAAAAACTCTTGGAGTATCTGGTTCTGGTGACCACAGGACCTCTTCTCACAAGGCCACTATCAAGACCAGGAGGTACAGCTGACCTACCTCATATAGAGAAATAAACAAAGTTAGACAAAATGAAGAGACAGAGGAATATATCCCCAATGAAAGATTTTTCCTAATCTGGGGAAGGACGTAGACACCTGAGTCCAGCAAGCACAGAAAGCCCCTGAAAAGATGAAGAAAGGAAAAGAGAACTACAGGGACAACCAGAAAACAATGAACAAAATGGTGATAACTATATACCTATCAGTAATGACTTTAAGTGTAAATGGATTAAAGGATTAAGTGCTCTAACCAAAAGAGGGTGACAGAATGGATTAAAAAAAAATTAAAACCCACCTCTATGCTGCCAACAAGAGACTTATGTTAGACCTAAAGATATACAGAGAATGAGAGTGAAGGGATGGGAAAAGATATTCCATGCAAATGGAAGCAAACGAAACAAAAGCAGCTAGGGTAGCAATACTTTTATCAGACAAAAAAAAGACTATAAACAAAGACTGTAGCAAGCGACAAAGAAGGGCCTCACATGATGACAGGATTAATCCAAGAATAGGGATATAACAGTTTTTTTTTTTAAAGATTTTATTTATTTATTCGACAGAGATAGAGACAGCCAGCGAGAGAGGGAACACAAGCAGGGGGAGTAGGAGAGGACGAAGCAGGCTCACAGCGAAGAGCCTGATGTGGGGCTCGATCCCACAACGCCGGGATCACGCCCTGAGCTGAAGGCAGACGCTCAACCACTGTGCCACCCAGACACCCCAGGATATAACAGTTTTGAAGATCTAAGCACCCAATATAGGAGCACCTAAGTATATAAAGCAAATTTTCACAGACAAAAAGGGAGAAATTGAATAGATACATGCAGAATATTTCATCTCAAAACACACATTCTTTTCAAGTGCACGTAGAACATTGTCTAGGATCAGTGTTGGGCTGCAAAACCAAATCTTAATAAATCTGAGAAGACTGAAATCCTATCAAGCATCTTTCCTGACCACAACAGTGTGAAACTAGAAATCAATTACAAGAAAAATACTGGGAAAAAAAAAAAAACAGAGGCTAAACAGCATTCTCTTAAGCAGTGGGTCAATGAAGGAAATCAAAGGAAATTAAAAAGAAAATACTTGGAGATAAATGAAAATGGAAACACGGTAGTCCATAATCTTTGGATTTTGCAAAACTGCAAAAGCAGTTTTAAGAGGGAAGTTTACAGAGCCACAGGCCTATGTCAAAAGACCACAAAAATCTCATTCTGACCTCTAACATCTAAAGGAACTAGAAAAAGAACGAAGCTCAGAGTTAAAAGGAAGGAAATAATAAAAGAGTGGAAATAAATGGAGACAAAAAAATAGAAAAGATCAACTAAACCAAGAGTTGGTTTCTTGAAAAGATAAACCAAATTGAGAGACCTTTAGCCAGACTCATTAAGAAAAAAAGAGGTCTCAAATAAGATCAGAAATGAAAAAGGAGGAGGAGGTTAAGATGGCGGAGGAGTAGGGGACCCCTTTTTCAGCCGGTCCCCTGAGTTGAGCTGGATAGGTACCACAAATGAACATCTCCAGCGCTGAGTATCGAGGTACGAAGCGGGGAGCCGTGAAACCGCGCACAGATATCGGAAGCTAAACAGAAGGGGGAGGGAGCCGCCGTGTCAGGGCGCCGGGAAGCGGTAGCCACCTACACGGGGGAGCGGACAGAACGCGGACCCGCACGCTTGAGACAGCAGACTGAGAAGGGAGCTCCGGGAGCGCACGTGGGACGGCTGGCGGTTGGCGGGCCACCTGCACGGGGGAGCAGGAGGACTCGCGGATGGCACCCGCGAGACAGCAGACTTAGAACGCGAGCTCCAGGAGCGCGCGCGCAGGACGGCTGGCGGGCCACCTGCACCGGGGAGCGGGCGGACCGCGGACCCGCACTCTGGAAACGGCAGACTGAGTCCGTGAGCCGGGAGCGTGCACCACCAAGCATCTCACGGAGCTCCGGAGCTCCGGTGTGCTCACTGGATCGAGGCTGAGACCGGGAGCTCCGGGAGCGTCCGCGGGGCGGCTGGCGGCTGGAGGGCCACCTGCACGGGGGAGCAGGCGGACTCGCGGTCAGCACCCGTGAGACACCAGACTGAGACGGGGAGCTCCGGGAGCCCGCGCGGGGCGGCTGGCGGCGGGCGGGGTTGGAAACACAAAGGACAGAGACGTGCCGGCCCTGGAAGTGAGGGCTGGGACGCCGGGTGTGGGGCGCACAGCCCGGGATGCTGCAGGGTTGAGCAGCACCAACAGAAACAGAGTTAAAGTGGCCAGAACATCAGTGGAGAACGATCCGCGATCCCTCTGTTCTGAGACAGAGGCTGAATTTCAGCCGCTGCTGCTCTCTCAGAAGAGGCATAGCAAACCGCCAGGGAAAGCCGCCAGAGAACAAAAGCCCGGAAATACCGGCTCACAGGGTGCCCATCCCCATCCCCCCTCGCAAGGGACACAGAGACTCTACCCAAACAGGGTTTTCTGAGTACCTGCAGGCAGGCCCCTCCCCCAGAAGGCAGGCTGAAAAATCAAGAAGCCCACAACCCGGAGCGCCTGAGTGGCGCAGTCACCAAGCACCTGTCTTCGGATTAGGGTGTGATCACAACGCTCCGTAAGGAGTCCTTCATCGGGCTTCTCCACCGGGAACCTGCTTCTTCCTCTCCCACTCCTCTGCTTGGGTTCCCTTTCTTGCTGACTGTCTCTCTCTCTCTCAAATAAATAAATAAACTCTTTAAGGAAGAAGCCCACATCCCTAAGATCTCTATAAAACAAGGGCGCACGGCCTGGGTCCCAGTCAACACTTGGGCTCTGGACAACCCTGCAATCTCTCTTCATCAGAATGACGAGAAGGAGAAGTCCCCCCCAGCAAAGAAAAGATAATGAGTCTGTGGCCTCTGCCACAGAATTGGCCTCGGCCACAGAATTAATACATATGGATGTATCCCAATTATCAGAAATGGAATTCAGAGCAACAATGGTCAAGATGATGAGTAAACTTGAAAAAAGCATCAGAGAAAGCGTTGCTGAGAATATAGAATCCCTAAGGGCAGAAATGAGAGCGAATCTGACAGAAATTAAAAATTCTATGAGCCAAATGCAGTCAAAACTAGAGGCTCTGACGGCCAGGGTCACCGAGGCAGAGGAACGCGTTAGCGAATTGGAGGATGGGTTAGTAGAAGAAAAAACGAAAATAGAAGCTGGTCTTAAAAAAATCCACGCCCACGAATGTAGATTACGGGAGATTACTGACTCTATGAAACGATCCAATGTCAGAATCATCGGCATCCCTGAAGGGGTGGAGAAAAACAGAGGTCTAGAAGAGATATTTGAACAAATTGTAGCTGAAAACTTCCCTAATCTAGCAAGGGAAACAAGCATTCGTGTCCAAGAGGCAGAGAGGACCCCATCCAAGCTCAACCAGGACAAACCTACGCCACGGCATGTCATAGTGCAATTCGCAAATATTAGATCCAAGGATACAGTATTGAAAGCGGCCAGGGCAAAGAAATTTCTCACGTACCAAGGCAAAGGTATCAGGATTACGTCAGACCTGTCTACAGAGACCTGGAATGAGAGAAAGGCTTGGGGGGGCATTTTTAAAGCTCTTTCAGAGAAAAACATGCAGCCAAGGATCCTTTATCCAGCAAAGCTGTCATTCAGAATTGATGGAGAAATAAAGACGTTCCAAAATCGCCAATCATTAACCAATTTCGTAACCACGAAACCAGCCCTACAGGAGATATTAAGGGGGGCTCTATAAAGGTAAAAAGGCCCCAAGAGTGATACAGAGCAGCAAGTCACAACCGATACAAAGACTTTAAAGAGAAATGGCATCATTAAAATCATATCTGTCAATAATCTCTATCAATCTAAATGGCTTAAACTCTCCCATAAAACGCCACAGGGTTGCAGATTGGATAAAAAGACATGACCCATCCATTTGCTGTCTACAAGAGACTCATTTTGAACCCAAAGATGCATTCAGACTTAGAGTAAGGGGATGGAGTACCATCTTCCACGCAAATGGACCTCAAAAGAAAGCTGGAGTAGCAATTCTCATATCAGATAGACTGGATTTTAAACTAGAGGCCATAGAGAGAGATACAGAAGGGCACTATATTATTCTTAAAGGAAGTATTCAACAAGTGGATATGACAATTATTAATATATATGCCCCCAACAGGGGAGCAGCAAGATACACAAGCCAACTCTTAACCAAAATAAAGAGACATATAGATAAGAACACAGTAATAGTAGGGGACCTCAACACCCCACTATCAGAAATAGACAGAACACCCTGGCAAAAACTAAGCAAAGAATCAAAGGCTTTGAATGCCATACTCGACGAGTTGGACCTCATAGATATATATAGAACACTACACCCCAGAACCAAAGAATACTCATTCTATTCAAATGCCCATGGAACATTCTCAAGAATAGATCATGCTCTGGGACACAAAACAGGTCTCAGCCAATACCAAAAGATTGAAATTATCCCCTGCATATTCTCAGACCACAACGCTCTGAAATTGGAACTCAACCACAAGGAAAAACCTGGAAGAAACTCAAACACTTGGAGGCTAAGAACCATCCTGCTCAAGAATGACTCGATAAACCAGGAAATCAAAAAACAAATTAAACAATTTATGGAGACCAACGAGAATGAATACACAACGGTCCAAAACCTATGGGATACTGCAAAGGCAGTCCTAAGGGGGAAATACATAGCCATCCAAGCCTCACTCAAAAGAATAGAAAAATCTAAAATGCAGTTTCTATATTCTCACCTCAAGAAACTGGAACAGCAACAGAGGGACAGGCCTAACCCACTGACAAGGAAGGAGTTGACCAAGATTAGAGCAGAAATCAATGAATTAGAAACCAGGAGCACAGTACAGCAGATCAACAGGACTAGAAGCTGGTTCTTTGAGAGAATCCATAAAATTGACAGACCACTGGCAAAACTTGTCCAAAAACAAAGAGAAAGGACTGAGATTATTAAAATTATGACTGAAAAGGGAGAGGTCACGACCAGCACCATTGAAATTGCAAGGATTATTAGAAACTTTTATCAACAGCTATATGCCAAAAAACTAAACAATCTGGAAGAGATGGAGGCCTTCCTGGAAACCTATAAACTACCAAGACTGAAACAGGAAGAAATAGATTTCTTAAATAGGCCAATTAACTATGAAGAAATTGAGTCAGTGATAAACAACCTTCCAAATAATAAAACTCCAGGCCCAGACGGTTTTCCTGGGGAATTCTACCAAACATTCAAAGAAGAAATAATACCTATTCTCCTAAAGCTATTTCAAAAAATAGAAACAGAAGGAAAGCTACCAAACTCATTCTATGAGGCTAATATTACCTTGATCCCCAAACCAGGCAAAGACCCCCTCAAAAAGGAGAATTACAGACCGATTTCTCTAATGAATATGGATGCCAAAATCCTCAACAAGATCCTTGCTAATAGAATCCAACAGTACATTAAAAGGATTATCCATCATGACCAAGTGGGATTCATACCTGGGATGCAAGCATGGTTCAACACTCGCAAATCAATCAATGTGATACATCATATCAACAAGAAAAGACTCAAGAACCATATGATCCTCTCAATTGATGCAGAAAAAGCATTTGACAAAATACAGCATCCTTTCCTGATTAAAACCCTTCAGAGTGTAGGAATAGAGGGTACATTTCTCAATCTCATAAAAGCCATCTATGAAAAGCCTACTGCAAGCATTATTCTCAATGGGGAAAAGCTGGAAGCCTTTCCCTTAAGATCAGGAACACGACAAGGATGCCCACTCTCGCCACTATTATTCAACATAGTACTAGAAGTCCTTGCAACAGCAATCAGAAGACAAAAAGGGATCAAAGGTATCCAAATCGGCAAAGAAGAAGTCAAACTGTCTCTCTTTGCAGATGACATGATACTCTATATGGAAAACCCAAAGGAATCCACTCCCAAACTATTAGAAGTTATAGAACAATTCAGTAAGGTGGCAGGATACAAAATCAATGCCCAGAAATCAGTTGCATTTCTATACACGAATAACGAGACTGAAGAAAGAGAAATTAGGGAATCCATCCCATTTACAATAACACCAAAAACCATGCGTTACCTTGGAATTAACTTAACCAGAGACGTAAAGGACCTATATGCTAGAAACTATAGATCACTTTTGAAAGATATTGAGGAAGACATAAAAAGATGGAAAAATATTCCATGCTCATGGATTGGAAGAATTAACATAGTTAAAATGTCCATACTACCCAGAGCAATCTACACTTTCAATGCTATCCCGATCAAAATACCGAGGACATTTTTCAAAGAACTGGAACAAATAGTCCTTAAATTTGTATGGAACCAGAAAAGGCCCCGAATCTCCAAGGAACTGTTGAAAAGGAAAAACAAAGCTGGGGGCATCACAATGCCGGATTTCGAGCTGTACTACAAAGCTGTGATCACAAAGACAGCATGGTACTGGCACAAAAACAGACACATCGACCAATGGAACAGAATAGAGAACCCAGAAATGGACCCTCGGCTCTTTGGGCAACTAATCTTTGATAAAGCAGGAAAAAACATCCGGTGGAAAAAAGACAGTCTCTTCAATAAATGGTGCTGGGAAAATTGGACAGCTACATGCAAAAGAATGAAACTTGACCACTCTCTCACACCATACACAAAAATAAACTCCAAATGGATGAAAGACCTCAATGTGAGACAGGAATCCATCAAAATTCTAGAGGAGAACATAGGCAACAACTTCTATGACATCGGCCAGAGCAACCTTTTTCACGACACATCTCCAAAGGCAAGAGAAATAAAAGATAAAATGAACTTATGGGACTTTATCAGGATAAAGAGCTTCTGCACAGCCAAGGAAACAGTCAAAAAAACTAAGAGACAGCCCACGGAATGGGAGAATATATTTGCAAAGGACACCACAGATAAAGGACTGGTATCCAAGATCTACAAAGAACTTCTCAAACTCAATACACGAGAAACAAATAAACAAATCATAAAATGGGCAGAAGATATGAACAGACACTTTTCCAATGAAGACATACAAATGGCTAACAGACACATGAAAAAATGTTCAAAATCATTAGCCATCAGGGAAATTCAAATCAAAACCACACTGAGATACCACCTTACGCCAGTTAGAATGGCAAAGATAGACAAGGCAAGAAACAACAATTGTTGGAGAGGATGTGGAGAAAGGGGATCCCTCCTACATTGTTGGTGGGAATGCAAGTTGGTACAGCCACTCTGGAAAACAGTGTGGAGGTCCCTTAAAAAGTTAAAAATTGAACTACCCTATGACCCAGCCATTGCACTACTGGGTGTTTACCCCAAAGATACAGACGTAGTAAAGAGAAGGGCCATATGCACCCCAATGTTCATAGCTGCATTGTCCACAATAGCCAAATCATGGAAGGAGCCGAGATGCCCTTCAACAGATGACTGGATTAAGAAGCTGTGGTCCATATATACAATGGAATATTACTCAGCTATCAGAAAGAACGAATTCTCAACATTTGCTGCAACATGGACGGCACTGGAGGAGATAATGCTAAGTGAAATAAGTCAAGCAGAGAAAGACAATTATCATATGATTTCTCTCATCTATGGAACATAAGAACTAGGAGGATCGGTAGGGGAAGAAAGGGATAAAGAAAAGGGGGGTAATCAGAAGGGGGAATGAAACATGAGAGACTATGGACTATGAGAAACAAACTGAAGACTTCAGAGGGGAGGGGGTGGGGGAATGGGATAGACTGGTGATGGGTAGTAAGGAGGGCACGTATTGCATGGTGCACTGGGTGTTATACGCAACTAATGAAGCATCAAACTTTACATTGGAATCTGGGGGTGTAACTGTATGGTGATTAACATAATATAATAAAATAAAAAAAAAGAAATGAAAAAGGAGAAATAACTAACGCCACAGAAATTCAGAGGATTATAATAATGCTGTGAAAAATTATATGCCAACAAATTGGACCTAGAAGAAATGGATAAATTCCTAGAAGCATAGTGTCCCAAAACTGAATCAGAAAGAAATAGAAAATCTGAGCAGACTGATTTCTAGTAATGCAATTGAATCAGTAATCAAAAAACTCCCAACAAGCAAAAATCCAGGACCAGATGGTTTCACATGTGAATTCTATCAAACATTTAAGAGTTAATACCTGGTCTTTTTAAGATATTCCAGACAATACTGGAGGAAGGAAAATTTCCAAGTTCATTCCACAAGGCCAGCATTACCCTGATACCAAAACCAGATAAAGACACTACCAAAAAGAAAACTACTGGCCAGTATCCCTGATCAACATGAATGCAGAAATCCTTAGTAAAATGTTAGCAAACCAACTTCAACAATGTATTAAAAGGATCATTTACCATGATCAAGTAAGATTTATTCCAGGGATGCAGCAGTGGTTCTCTGTTCACGAATCAGTTAATGTGATTAACAAGAGGAAGGATAAAAACCGTGTGATAATCATCTTATTAGGTGCTGAAAAGAGCATTTGACAAAGTAGAACATTCATTCATGATAAAAACTCTCAACAAAGTGGGTTTAGAGGGAACATACCTGAACATAATAAAGCCATATATGAAAAACCCACAGCTAACATTATACTCAGTGGTGAAAAACTAAAAACTTTTTCTCTGACATCAGGAACAAGACAAGGATTTCTACCCTTAATACTTTTATTCAACATAGCACTGGAAGTCCTAGCTGTGGCAGTCAGACAAGAAATAAAAGACATCCAAATTTGAAAGGAGGGAGTAAAACTTTTACTATTTAAAGAAGACATGATATTATATATAGAAAACCTGAAAGACTTCACCAAAAAACTATTAAAATTCAGTTAAGTTATGGGTTACAAAATTAATAACCAGAAATTGATAGCATTTCTATACACTAAGAACGATGTAGCGGGAAGAGAAATTAAGAAAACATTTCTGTTTACAATTGTACCAAAAAGGATAAAATACCAAGGAATACATTTAACAAAGTAGGTAAAAGACCTATACTCTGAAAACTGTGAAACAGTGATGAAAGGAATTGAAGACGACCCAAACAAATGGAGAACATGCTTGTGGATTGGAAGAATTAATATCATTAACATGTCCATATTACCCAAAGCAATATACAGATTCAATGCAGTCTGTATCAAAAATACCAATAGCGTTTTTCACAGAACTAGAACAAATTATCATAAGTTTGTATGTAACTAAAAAAGACCCCAAAGTAATCTTGAGAAAGAGGAACAAAGCTGAAGGTTCACAGTCCCAGATTTCAAGATACACTACACAAAGCTATAGTAATCAAAATAGTATGGTACTGGCACTAAAATAGATACATAGATCGATGAAACAGAATACAGAGCCCGGAAATAAATCCACGCTTATATGGCCAATTACTCTACGACAAAGGAGGCAAGAGATATATAATGGAGAAAAGGTCTTTTCAACAAATGATGCTGGGAAAACTGGATAGCTACATGCAAAAGCACGAAACTGGGCCATTTTCTTACACCCTACACAAAAATAAACTCAAAATGGATTAAAGACCTAAATGTGATACCTAAAATCTAAAACTCCAAAAGGAAACATAGGCAGTAATCTCTTGGACTTCAGCATAAACAACATATTTGTGGGTATGTCTCCTCAGGCTGGGGAAACCAAAGCAAAAACAAACTGTCGGGACTACAACAAAATAGAAAGATGTTGCACAGCAAAGGAAACCATCAACAAAGCGAAAAGGCAGCCTGCTGAATGGGAGAAGAAATTTGCAAATGATACGTTTGGTAAGGAGTTAGTACCCAGAACATATAAGGAACTTGCATAACTGAACAACAACAAATAATCCAATTAAAAAATTGGCAGATCACCTGAACAGACATTTTCTAAAGACATTCAGATGGCCGGGAGACACATTAAAAGGTGCTCAACATCACAAATCAGGGAAATTCAAATCAGAACCACACTAAACCTCACACCAGTCAGAATGGCTAATATCAAAGAGAGCAGAAAGAACAAATGTTGGTGAGTATGTAGAGAAGTGGGAACCCTGTGCACTGCTGGTGGGAATGTAAATTGATGCAGCCACTGTGGAAAACAGTATGGAGGTTTCTCAGAAAATTAAATCTAGAACTACCGTATGACCCAGTAATTCCACTACTGGGTATCTGGCCAAAGAAAACAAAAACAGTAAGTTAAAAGGTATACGCACCCCTGTGTTTACTGCAGCACTACTTATAGTAGCTAAGATATGGAAGTAACCCAAGCGTCCATCAACAGATACGACTCGATAAAGAAGATCCAGGTGTGTGGAATACTACATAATGGAATATTACTCAGCCATTAAAAATGAGATCTTGCCATTTGCAGTATCATGGATGGACACTGAGGGCATTATGCTAAGTGAAATAAGTTGGAGAAAGACAAATACTATATGGTTTCACTTACATGCAGAATCTGAAAACACAAAAACCAGAAACAGACTCCTAAATACAGAGAACAAACTGGTAGTTGCCAGAGGGGAGGGGTATTAAGACATGGAAACTTCCGGTTATATAATAAAGTCACAGAGATGAGAACTACAGCAAAGATAATACAGTCAGTAATGCTTTATGGTTACACATGGTGACGGTACCTTTACTGTGGTGAACTACAGAATTGCCAGATCACTGTGTTCTGCAGCCGAAATTAACAGAACATTGTATGTCAACTATATTTCAACAATAAAAAAAAATTTTTTTTGAGAGTGTGAGCAGGGTTGGGGAGGGACGGAGGGAGAGGGGGAGAGAGAGAATCCTAAGGAGGAGGCTCCATGCCCATTGCAGAGCCCAGTGCGGTGTTCAATCTCATGACCCTGAGATCATGACCTGAGCCGAAATCAAGAACCACATGCTCAACTGACTGAGCCATCCAGGCTCCCCTCAACAATAAAAATTTTTAGAAAGTAGTGTCTAAGGGTAGAGAACAAATAAAACATTTGTTCAAGAAAATATACTAAATTTCAGTAAAAACAGGAAATTTCTGGGGCATTTGAACTACCGTATTCTGTTCTCTCCCATCCCCCCATTCCCAGCTCCCAGCCAAGGGCTCCAGTGTCTCTTTGGGAAAGACAGGCTGCCAGTAGTTCTCATTCTCCCAGGTCTGTAGCAGAGGCTAAATTCCAGGAGAGATGGAGGCTTACCTCCTGCCCTGCACCCATTCATTTCCATCCCAGCTTCAGCAAGCCAAGAGTACTGGGGCCTCAGTTGTTCTCAGTGCATCTTGCTCATTGGGCAGAGGTTTTATGCCAGGGGAGGCAAGCTGAAAAGACCAGAGTCAGCTGTCCCCACCCAGTCCCCTGTTCACAAAGCAGGAGTGTCATTCCAGGAGCAGGGCTACTCTTCCCAGCACCAGCCCCAGAGCAGGGTCTCAGAGATTTTGCCCCAGGGAAGAAGCAGGCCATCAGAACATTGAGCTCTAAAACCCTCCCCAAAGGAAATGACTTTATTTGGAACAGAGTGTGGAGAGGTTCAACCCTGCGAACACTCTTGGAAATAGTGGAGAGTTGTTGAGAAGGCCAGTATTACGCAAATACAAAAAAAAACAAAAACAAAAACAAAACCCAGAGACGACATAAGAAAACTAAAGATCTGTGTGAATCTTGATGTAAAAATCCTCCACAAAATACTGCCAGCCTGAATCCATCAATACAGAAGAAGGACGGTGCGTCATGACCAAGTGCAGTTCCTCCCAGGTGTGCAGTGTTGGTTTAATATTCGAAAATCAAGTAATGTAATACACCATACCAATAGAAGAAAGGACAGAGTCAATCACCCTTTGCTAAAAACACTCAAGTTAGGAATAGAAACAAATTCCTCATCCTGATTACGAGTATCTACGAAAACCCACAGTTGACATCATACTTAATGGTGAAAGACTGAATACTTTATCCCTAAGTACAGGAACAAGACAAGGATGTCTCTTTTCCTCAGTTTGATTCAACATTGTGCTGGAAGTTCTTACTAGAGAGCAATTAGGCCAGAAAATAAAAGACATCCAAATTGGAAAGGAGGAAGTAAAACTGTATTTGTAGATTATGTGATCTAACAAAAATTTTAAGGAGAATACATATACTATATGGAAGTAATAACTTCAGCAAAGTTGCAGGATATACGATCAATACATAGAAATTAACTATTGGGTAGGGGGATGGGGTAACTGGGTGATGGGCATTAAGGAGGGCACGTGATGGGATGAGCACTGGGTGTTATATGCAAATAATGAATCATTGAACACTACATCAGAAACGAATGATGTACTATATGCTGGCTAACTGAATTTAAATAAGATAAATTCATTATATTTCCGTATACTTTTCAATGAATAATCCAAAAATGAAAGCAAGAAAATAATTCCATTTACAATAGCATTAAAAAGGATAAAAAAGAGGGGCACCTGGGTGGCTCAGTTGGTTGAGCTCTTGATGTCTTTGGCTCAGGTCATGATCTCAGGGTTCTGGGATCAAGCCCCACGTGCAGCTCTGTGCTCAGCGGGGAGTCGGCTTGAGGATTTCTCTCCCTCTGCCCCTTCCCCTGCTTGCATGCTCTCTAAAATAAATAAAATCTTTAAAAAAAAAAAAAGGAATAAAATAGGAATAAATAAAACAGAATCACAAAACTAGAGAAGACCTAAATAAATGGTAAGAAATTCCATGTTTAGGGGCGCCTGGGTGGCACAGCGGTTGAGCGTCTGCCTTCAGCTCAGGGCGTGATCCCGGCGTTATGGGATCGCCCCACGTCAGGCTCCTCTGCTGTGAGCCTGTTTCTTCCTCTCCCACTCCCCCTGCTTGTGTTCCCCTCTCTCGCTGGCTGTCTCTATCTCTGTCAAATAAATAAATAAAATCTTTAAAAAAAAAAAAAAAAAAGAAATTCCATGTTTATAGATTGGAAGATTTAATATTAAGATGGCAGTGCAGTATTTCAAATAGAGCCACAGATCCAACACAATCTCTACCAAAAATCCGGGTGGCTTTGTTTTACAGAAATTGACAAGCCTGTCCTAAAATTCACATGGATATTTAAGGGACCCAGAATAGCCCAATCTTGAAAAAGAAGAAAGTGGGATATTGGGGCGCCTGGGTGGCTTAGTTGGTTAAGGGTCCGACTCTTGGTTTGGGCTCAGGTCATGATCTCAGGTCCTGAGATTTAAGCCCTACATCGGGCTCTACACTGGAGTGTGGTGCCTGCTTGGGATTCTCTCCCCCTCTCCTCTGCCTCTCCCTGCTCACACACTATTAAAAACAAAAACAAACAAAAACACAACAATTTAAAGAAAAGAAAGAAAGTGGGATACTGGCATAGGGAGATACCTATCTATCTGTCTCAATAGAATAGAGCTGAGTTTCCAGAAGTAAACTCTCATATGTATAGTCATTTGTCTTTCAACAAGAGTGCCAAGACCATTGAGTGGATAAAGAATCGTATTTTCAACAAATGGTACTGGGACAACTGGAGCAACATGCAAAAAACAACACCCCAAAGTTGGAGCACTTCCTCAAATTATACATAAATGGATCACAGATCTAAATGTAAGAGCAAAGGAACTCTTAGAGGAAAACACAGGAGTAAACGTTCATGACCTTGTATAGGACAGACCTTAGATACACTGCCACCAAAAGTACAAGTGAGAAAAAAATAAATAAATTGGACTTAAATCAAAATCAGAAACTTCTGTGCTGAAAAATAAACCATCAAAAAATGTTAACACACAAAATGGGGGAAGCATCTATGCGAATAATACAACTTAAAAAAGATTTATACTCAAAATGTTTAAAGAACTCCTATGATTCAGCAATTAAAAAACCCACCTATTTAAAAAATGGGCAGAGGATCTCTTTTAGTCCATTCTGGCTGCTATAACAAAATACCAAAGACTGGGTAGCTTATAAACAACAGAAATGTATTTCTCACCGTTCTCGAGGCTGGAAGTCCAAGATCTGGGGGCCAGCATGGGCAGTTCAGGGTCCTCTTCCAGGTTGCAGACTTCTCATTATATCCTTTCATGTGGCAGAAGGGATGAGGGAACTCTGGTATCCTGCGCCCTCCCCCTTTTTTTTAACAGGCACTAACCTGTTCGTGAGGACTCTGCCCTCATGACATGTTGCTTCCCAAGGCCTCAGCTCCAGATACCATAGTATTTGGTATGAGGTCTTTCAACCTAAGAAATGTGGGCAGACATCTTCAGACCACAGCGGGATCTGAATAGACAGTTCTCCAAAGATGTTATAAATGGCCAAAAGCAAATGAAAAGATGCTCAGTATCACTAGACATCAAAGACATGCAAATCAAAACCGCAGCGATGTAAACATCTCACTCGCCAGGTAGGCCATAATCTAAAGGATCAGATACTACCAAGTGTTGGTGAGGATATAGAGAAATTAGAACCCTCCAACACTGCTGAGTGGAAGAAAGAGTAGCTCTTTGGAAAACAATTCATGGTCCTCAAGATGGCAGAATCAGCACAAGACACAGCAGTCGCCCTCGGGTATGCGCCCGAGAGAAATGAAAACCTACGTATAAAAATTAGTACACTGTGCTTAGCGGCATTTTCTTATAGCCAAATAATGGAAACAGCCTAAATGTCCATCCACTGAGGAATGAATAAAGTATGGTACATCCATACAATGGAATATTATTTAGAAGTAAAAGTGAATACATAGTACATAGTATGTACATATTGTACATAGTACAATATGGATAAATTTGGAAATACAGAAGCAGCCAGTCACAAAACACAGAAAATAGGGTTCTTTTATATGAATACCCAGAATAGGCACATCTGTGGAGACAAAGTAGGTTAGTGGTTGCCTAGGGCTGAAGAGCTGGGGAGACAGAGGAGAGAGGAGGTTCCTTTGGGGGATGAGAAATCTTCCAAAATTGATTGTGGTGATGGTTGCACAACTTCACGAATATACTAAAAATCACGGAATTACACACTTTAAGTGGGTGCATTGAATGGTTTAGGAATTATTTCTCAATACAAGTGTTAATTAAAAAACTAAACTATAGGAGAAATAGCGAAGTTGCAGATTCTGTTTGGGTTAGGTTCTAAAATCACAGCATAGCGTAAAAATCAAATATATTCAAAGGTCATCATGTAGCAGGTGTAAGATCTAGACTCAAACCCCATAGCAGCCAGTATTTCCTCTTGTAGCAGAGGACTTTATTTCTTTGAACGCAAATGAAGTTCTGCTCGTTGCCTTATTAAGAGGCTGTGTTGTATGAGAAATACAATAGCCTGTTTTATGACAGGCACTCTAAATGAGGCTGACGAGGGAGCTACTGGATACATATTCCCATGTCAACTAACATGCGTATAAATAAAATTGTATGGTTGCTGGAATTACCTGCAGTATTAAAGTTTTCCCTTCTTTCTGGGCCAAGCACCCTTTGTTGATTTTTTATTTACTTATTTTTTTGAGAGAGAGAGAGAGAGCATGAATGGGGGGAGGGGCAGAGAGGGAGGGAGAGAGACTCTTAAGCAGGCTCCACACAGCAGAGCCGTATGCAGGGCTTGATCTCACCCTGAGATCATGGCCGCAGCTGAAACCAGGAGTTGGATGCTTAACTGACTGAGCCACCCAGGCACCCCGATTTTGTGTATTTTTAATGTTAGCATGATTAAATCCCAATATATATTGAAGCACTTTTGTAATTTATGAAATCTATATAAATATTTGTTCTTAATAATTCTGGAATTACCCTTGTATCAATTAGGATTATACTCTGCTATATTTAATAGCAAATAACAGAAGCTTAAACAGGTGAAGATTATTCTTTCACATAAAGAAGTTAGAAGTAGACACTCCAGGACTGGTAGGCAACTCATCTCATCAGTGACCCAGGCCCTGGTCTCGTGTCTTACTTCTTCATGGTCACAAGATTGCTGCTGGAGTACAAGCTGTCACATCCCAGCCTGAAGAAGGAACCCCTACATTCAGGGAAAAGGCAAAGGGATCCTATCTGAAGAAAGCAGGAAAAATATTTTTTAACTGGTCACATTGACATATAATTTCACTGGTAGAGGGGAGGTGATATTGAATAAAAGACTAGAAAATGCTACCACTCTGGGGAAAAAAACTTTTTTTTAAAAAAATTTAGAGTATTCTTACTGTGTTCTTACTACTAGATTCTGAGAAGAAATTGTCTCTCCTGTCAGAGGAACAAGCAGCAACAAGCACTTTAGTAGAAACCATCAGGCAGAGTATTCAACATAATGATGTTCTGAAACCCATCAATCTACTTTCACAGCTAATAAAGCCAGACATGAAAAGACAAAGGTAAGAGTCCAGTTTTTGCTTCATGCCACTCAAGATAATTTCATGTTTATTATTTTTAAAATTTGTGTAGTTGTAAAAGAAACATACTCAGTATAGAACACCTGATTGTTTCAAAAAGTGTTGCCCAAATATATCTGTTTGTCCTTGAGCAAACGTTATGAAAGTTGTGTGTGGAGGAGTAAACTTTAGGAGGTAATTCATTCATGTCTAAAATGCCCTGAGTCTTTGGGAAACATTACTGCTATTCACCAGAAATCTACAAATTTGTTAGCAGTGATGTTAAACATATATACTACTAGTTCAGGCCCTGTCAACCTGTATGTCTTATCTTTTATTTTCTTGTGGGACATTAAAAAAAAAAAACCTGTTTAGGAATAGAAACAATTTAGAAAAGTGATGGAAACAGTAAATTGCAAAGGATGTGGAGCTTTCCTGATCCTCTTACTCGTTTGCTAACATGCGTAGACCAGTACTCATCCCAGTCTCTGTAGAAGTGAATTTTGCAGTGGAAACCTCAGAAAAGGTGGCATAAGAAATGCTACCAAATACTAACAGTCTCCAGGTCCTCTGCAAATTTCTTTGGTCATGGCATCTTTGAAGATAACCTCAGAAGTGATAGAGCATGAACTGATTATGACAATGAATGGATCCTTTTGTAATCTCAACAGTTGAGATAGAGATGATCTTCGCAGTCTAAAGAGCAGCTAGTTTCAAGCATCTGTAGTTTAAAGGCAGGGAAGGAAAATTAGAAATGTTATGTTATGGCTTCTGAAGCTTCTAAACAAAGCTATCTGAAGCGTTATCAGAATCAGCATTACTCTAATTTTTTGTCTGTGTTAAATACTCTGAAATCAGTTCATTTCTTAAGCTTTCCTTCATTTTTAACTGAGCTATGAAGCTCATTTCGAAGGTTTGATTTGTATTGTAACACGTTTATGTTCACAAACCAAATACGGTTTATCCTTTATTATGGGATTAAATAATAAAGTGACCACCCCACTTTTCAGTGTCCAAGGGTTTTAGACGCCCAACTTACTTAAAAATTAGTGTTACTTTGTCAGGTGGCAGAAGATGAAAGGAGACTCTGCTTTTGCACATTTTAATTGCAAAGTAGAGTTAAAAGAGTTACCTGTTACAGTTAACCCTTGAATGACCCCCCCCATGCAATTGATAATCTGTATATAATTTTTGACTACCCCAAAACTTAATAGCTGTTGACCAGAAGTCCCACCAATAACATAAACAGTTAACACATGTATGTTGTATGTATTATATAATGAATTATTTACAATAAGTTTAGTAGAGAAAATACCTTTACAGTACTCTGCTGTATTGGAAAAAACCCCAGCATATAGGTGGACCCATGAAATTCAATCCCATGTTGTTCAAGGGTCAGCTGTATTTATATTGTTAAAATATTATAATAAGGTTAAATAAGCTATTTAGAATAGTTTTTAGTGTGAAGCCTTATGTCCATAACTTTTTAATTTGAAATAGAAATTCAAAGTGAATTGCAAAAAGTAGCACAGAACTCACACTTTTCACCCAACTTCCCCTGAAGGTGACATCTCCTAACTGTATTGTTGTATCAAAACCACACTGACATGGATACATTATTGTTAGCTATAGAATTTAATCATTTTTCACCATTTTACAAAACCTTCATGTATTTTTATGCTCTGTGCCCATTAACTTTAAAAATATTTGTTTTATAGGAGTTTATACCGAGAAATCCTCTTCTTATCATTAGTATCTCTTGGAAGAGAGAATATTGATATTGGTAAGTTGGCTAATTAAGGATTACTAAAGGAGGTTCTTTCATTTTCTAAAGTAATTTACAAAATTGTAATTGGTATGGGTTAATACTGCCCTTACCCTTCCAAAGATTTCTCTTAAATATGCAGTTTATAGATACATATGAAATTACTTGATTACCATTTTTCAATTTATGACTTCTAACAAATTACTGCATTTTTGAAAATGTCTTTCAGAGGCTTTTGACAATGAATATGGACTTGCATACAATAATCTATCTTCAGAGATTCTTGAAAAGTTGCAGAAAATTGATGCTCCACCAAGTATCAGTATGGAATGGTGCAGAAAGTGTTTTGGAGCGCCCCTCATTTAAATAAGATTTCACTAGATATTTGACACACAAAGCTTGAGGGAATAGATTGAGTTGGCAGACATTCAAGGTTTGTTCCAAATCCTAACAACTGATGAAAGGGAAATGAAGTTAACTCTTGGGACAATATATAATGAAATGTAATCCATACTGAATCATCTCGCAACATAAAAATCCCATAAAAATGCCCCAGGGTTAGTGTCTGAAGGTTTGCAAATTCTGAGTGGTTCATCTGCCTCTGCTTGAAAACTGTTTTTGGATTTCTCAATATATGTAGTTTGATAATGCGAAACTATATTCATTCTTGGCAGTTTGTTTATATTTGAAGTTGTTGGCCTTGGGGAATAGCAGTTTAATGTAAACTTGCCTAACCCCAAAACAAATGAAATCTCAATTATAAGAGCAACCTTTTTGTGTATGTGTGTATATATGTGTGGCTGTGTATTTTTATGTACAGCCATATTATATTTATTAAAATTCTTAGACTGCATGTTGCAATACAATTTTCTGAAAGGGGTCTGCAACTCTTAAATGACTACTATTAAACTCAGCTGTAGTCATCAATCAAAATTACCTTAAAGTCTGATGACAGTCTTTATTTCTTCATCCATCATATTATGTATTCTCTTCCTTAGTGGATTTTATCTTGAATATCCACCTTACTTTTCATCCTCTTCCCAAAGCATGTTAATTTGCAACAGCTTTAAGATTGGAATAAATGAACCAATCATAGAATTTAAATGCAGTTAAATCAGCCTCATAATTTACAAAATTGGAACATGTTTAAAATACTCGTGTTTATTTTTTGGACCTGAAATTGTTCAGGTACATTAATTGTTGCTATTGGTCACTTTTAAAAACCTGTGGGATAAACTTGCACTGCTGCACACAGAAATTTTATTCTTGTATAATATTTAATTTGTATGCTTATTATTTGTGCATTTGTAAATACAGTTTTTTAGGATGGATCAATTAAGTCTTAAAACATTAAAGCTTATTGAGCTTGCTGCCAGTAGGTTCAAGAAAATCATGACCTCACATGCCTCTCTGACATTTTATCATGCCTTTCATTAAAAACAGCCCTTAGGAACAGTTAAGTTTGCCTTAACTCTTCAAGGTTTAAAAAGCCAATGGTTATGTGTGCTTTTACAGTAATTATGCAGATGACTAAATCAGTTGATAAAAATATTTCCAGGGGGTACGGTTAATAGCACAAATCTCCCACCTGGTGTAATCTTTTTAAAAATTACTATACCAGTCTTTCAACATTTCAGGGTTAATCTAACCTACATAGATTTTGTTTCAATTTATTATGAAATTGCTGAGTGAAAGAACTTGTCAGAAATTATGTACAACTCTCATTACCTTAAAAATGGATCATTTGCACTATTTCAGAGTATATATTTTTGCAACGTAACACTTGGTACTTAACACTTACTGCCCCAACAGAGTTTGGAGTTACCTTGCGTGTAAGCTTGAGGTTGAATAAAATGGAAAATTCTTAAGTTTGCTGTGCTTGTCTCTGTCCCATCTTTAAGGCTTCTGAAATATGTACAATTCTAACCTTTGTGATTTTGAGTTCATTAACTTGAACTAAACTACTTACCAAAGCACTTCCTACTAATAAGTGTAATGATGATCTCCTTACACATCTAAGATTTGGCTATCCTGTACCAAAGTATACATTTTCTGGTAACTTCTTAGAACATTTTAAATAACTCAGCCATTATACATTAGAAAACTTAGCCTGCTGCTTTCATTTAGAAGTAGGGGCTGTTTTGTGTTCAAAGTTACACAAAGGCATTTTTCTAGCACCTACCACAGAAAGGGAACCACTAAAAATTTACTGCAAACAAAACCAGAAAGCTAGATATGCAGTCATTATCCATACATTTAGAAATATCTAGAATGATTTGTAGCAATGTATGAAACTGAAAAGCCTGAGAACTTCTGCGAAAATCTTTCAGATTAGTCCGGATGTTTAGCATTACACTAGTTTTGGATCTGGTCTGATTTGACTTTAGCTGCATTTTGTCAATTACAGCAACCTGCATGGTTAAGAGTTAAGCAGGCAGAACATAAGCATAAATGACTCCTGTAATTGTGGAATAGTCAGTTGTTGCTCTTTTATTAACTTCTTTCTTGGTACAAACTAGTATTGCAGGATTAAACATTACTATTGAAATACTGTCTAGCATCCCCCCTTTGAAAGGTAGTTTCCATCATAAGAAGTCTGCCAGAATTAAAGAGCTTCAACAGCCTAGCTCAGCCGTTATCTGTCCACTTTAGTGACTGCACTCCTTGATACAAGAAAGCGTAGTGGTGGTTCTCAAGTCATGTTAGAACCAACCAGGTACTGTTAATACAGAACTCTGGGCTGTATACCAGACTTGCCTTCTGGCCTTTAAGTTACCCATGACTGCAGTGTTTATTCCTCTTTATTTTGCGTTATCACTTACAAATGCTACATTTTCCCTGCCTTTTTAGTTCGACGTTAATTTATAACATCAACTGCCAATTACAATTTTTCACGTTATGTAACTTCTTAATACCACGTATTAAGAGCAGCATCAGTCTCCCTTTTGTCTAAGAATATACTCAGCTAGTCTAGTCCAGAGACTGGCATTATTGGCATTAGCTGGAAACTTACTTAAATTAGTAATGTAGAATCTGGGGCCACGAATGTTGTGAATCACGATCTACATTTTGGTCAGATCTGCAGGTGATTGATAAGCACATTTCAAGTGCAAAGCACAGCTTTAGTCTCTATGTTAAAGCAATTTGAAAATTTTACTCACCAGTGGTTAAAATGTATACTCGAGCAAATAAGGAACTCCCATTCTTCACCCTTAAAGCCTAATGTGCCTTTTTAAGAGCCTCATAGTCTGTGAAGTTTAGTTCTAACTGCAATTAATATAGAAACTAGACAGGCTACGTTAGAAAAAGTAAACTACTTTCTCTTTGTGCATCCTTCATTGATCCAAGTGTTTCTTAAAGGCACAGCGTGAAACTCTAAAATGCATGAGTAACAATTCACCAAGAGTTGAAAGCTTTTGTTAATACAATTTGCACTGGTTTTAAAAGCTTTGTGAACTGTTTTAAAATGATATCTGTTAACTATACTTTTAACAAGGTATCTTTTTTACATATGACAAATGTCCATCTTCTTAAGGGCACTTTTCATGTATTGTGTATAGATCTTTAAAATTGTATTCCTCAAAATAAAAGTGTACAAAAGATGAATAGTCCTAGACCTTTATTTCCCCCAAATTGTTCCATGTCCTGCTGAAAAAGTAATAGGTACCTTATGCTCAGAATCCCTTTCCTGAGCCACTCACCCATCCCAAAAGAAACCCTGTGCTGGCCATGTCTCCCACTGTTAAGTATGGTCTCAGCCTCTCACCTCGAAAGGTATCACTTTGAAGTATCTCCTACACACTTTACCCACCATCAGACGGCTATATACGATACTCCCTTATCTGTCTCCATTTTCTCTCCAGTTATCTATGTTTTGTCATCAATGAAAAGTCAATAAAGGTGATTTGATGTCGGATCTTATTTATTTGTCACTCTTAGAAAATCTCATTTTTGACTGGACTCCGACTTAGAGGTAGAAGCTCTCAGAGAGGACAGCCTCCGTCTCTTGGCAATCTGTTCCTGACGTTTTTCTTTGGCCTCCTGAACAAAACAAAAAAGCAGTTATAGCTTGTCTGGCTTAAAAATCCGAAGTCAGGCCTGACTTTTCCTCCCCCAGTCTCCCTGACTTACCTTCATTCTCTTGGCCAAAAGTTTAGCATATTCTGCGGCCTCTTCCTTATTTTTCTTAGTGCGCTGTTTCTTCAAAGCAATACGCCGACGTTTGTGCTGGAGGACACGCGGAGTAACAAGACGCTGAATCTTGGGCGCTTTGGTTCTAGGTTTCTTACCTGAAAATTCAAATGATTCGATCACTTCTTAAGAATACCTGTGTTCATTAGGATCCATATCTACATTTTTAAAACATTACTAACAGGACTACCTAGGAAAACTTACCTGTATGAGACCTTTTAAGTGAAATCTAAACTACTGTATAACTTAATAACTACTGTCAACAAAAAGCCAAGATGGGTTAAAATAGCAACTGGTAAGTCCTTTTGAAAAGTGAACAGATTAACTTTGTCTACTAGGTGCCAGCGTTTCCCTCATTAGCATATTTAATCCTAAAACAGCTCATTAAACTACATCTCTAGTTGGGATGTCAACTTCAAGACTGTATGTAAATTTAGGCTACTGTTGAGGGAAGTCATATCCCACACTTTTTTCTACTCAACTTCGATTTCCCTCCCACCATTAGATTGTCTTCATAGGGTATTATATATTTTTGTACTCTAAGACACAGGCGCATTATTTTAAAACTGTATTAACTGTGTATGTGTAACTTATTATCTATGAAAACTAAGTAAAGCTCTATCTGCACCACCACCCTAACCACACTCCGAAATCCCTTGTGCTTTAATCTAGTATTTGCCAAAGCAGATCCTGCCAATCTGGGGAACGAAACCATTAACATTAGAACGTGCAGCACATAGTCCACAGAGTACCTTCACTTAGCCTGTGTGCTCTTTAAGTCCCCAATCCTATGTAGTATAGATCTGCTTTGGAGCAAGTCTATTTAGATGTAATCATTTGAGTTTGTAGACACCTGGTGGGAGTGACAAATAGCTCAGGCAAAAATTCTAAAACTAATTGTTCAGGTTTTGCTAAAGTCGAACACCTTAATTATAAAGCTGTAAGAACCATGCTATAAACACCTGTTAACTAGAACACACTACACTGGTATTGCCAGTGGTGTTGATAATGGGCAACTGCCACTTCTTAAGTGTAAACTGCAGGAGAATAACTCGTCCTTTTATACTATATCCCCAACACTTTAATACCTCACACATAGGTGGTTCAGGTATTTGGAGTGACCCATGAGCACTCGATATATGCCAGGTGTAGGTTTTTAAGTCCTCAATGCCAAAACCCAACCAAATCTTTTTGCAATTGTCAAGAAAACCCAACCTGAACTGACATGCTCTTTATTCCACATAATGAAAATAAATATCCCTACACTTTACTAGAGACAGTCACGTTACAGAGCACTGCTGTGTCACCAGTGATGGGTTATGTTCCCTAACTACGTTATCTACTATATACCACCTCAAAATATTAAAACTCCAAAACCCCAAACACCTGTTCCCAAGATTTTGAATAAAGTATTTTTCTTCTAATGGACACAACTCCTACTATTGCTATCCACATCTCAGATTAAGAAAATAAGGGCCAGGAGTTATAGCAACTTCAGTTGATGAAAGCATTACTACTTCTGTAAACAAACAGAACCTCTAATATGTAAAGAAAGCAAAAGTGGATAGGAAGTGAGCATGTTCAATTACAGAATTTTCTATCATTTTCCTGACTCCTACCCAAAAGTAATGAACTTTAGGTCTGATAAGTTATCTTCAGATAAACATACATCAGTATAACTCAGGTAAAATTTCAAATAAAATTGTAATACTCTAGCTAGAAGCATCAGATACAAGGATTAGTAAGTAATAAGTGCCTATCCTGACCCTCTTCCCAGTATTTTCCTAAAATACTTAAACTGGTCAATACATAATACATGGACTTTCTAATATACAAGATGCTACAGACAAATGAAATTAAGCAAACCCCAAGTTGCATAATCTTCCCTACCTTCTTTGTTTAGGGGCTTTCTCACAACATACTGGCGGACATCATCTTCTTTAGAGAGATTGAAAAGCTTGCGGATTCTGCTGGCTCTTTTGGGCCCCAGGCGACGAGGCACAGTAGTATCAGTGAGTCCAGGAATATCCTTCTCCCCTAAAAAAGGAAAGTGATCAGACCTTTTTAATTCCACAACTTTCTTACAAACAAGAACCATTAATTACTGTTTATGCATTGGTAAACAAGTCCACTGGTCAAAATGTGGATACTGCAAATGAAAAAGCATTTGGGTAATCAGCTTTTAAATCGATGTCAACAGAAACCGAACTCAAGAACATAAGTAAACCTTACCTTTTTTTACAATGACCAAGTTGAGAACACTGAGATTGGCATCCACAATGCAACCCCGTACAGATTTGCGTTTTCTCTCTCCAGTCCTCCTCGGCCTATAGCAAGAATGCCCCTTACTCAGCAGCAGGCGGACACGGCCATGGGTCAAGACACCCTGCTTCATGGGGAAGCCTTGTTTGTCATTGCCACCACTGATTCGAACCACATAACCCTGTAGAATACAAAGACACGTTGTAAAATAAAGGATTATGGTCCTTAAATCCTAGGAAGTGTGCTAAAACCAATTTGAAACTTACAGTTTTCTCTGGTTACTAAGTTTGGCCTAGATCTTCAATCTGGCAAGATCAATTAACAAATTCCTTTCAATCAAGTTCTATTTCTAACTTTCTACATGTAACAGTTCCAGTGAGGTAAAGGTTATGTTAAGAAACCAAAATACAAACGAGCAACCAACCAGAAACAACCTTGTTAGCACTTTTTTAAAAACTTGAGGTCTGTTTTGCCCTTCGATATACACAGAACCCCGCAAGGTGATAGCTCTACTTCGAAGAGACAAATGGAAGCAACCCAAAGTCAGAAGACAGAACCTGGAGTCTGAACCCCGCTATATACACCAATTTCCAAAAGCGCTGACCATCTCTTAAACAGCTGGCACAATTCAATTCAGTACCTTCCATTCTTCACCCAGAGCATCGGCAGCAACTTCTGTGGCCATACGCTTCTCATAAAACGTACGAAGTTTGCGCTCATCGTCCACTTCAATGAGTTTCTGGCAGCCAGTAGCTGGGAAGGAGATGTTCAGCTAAGGATTAAAGGGGGGTAGGGGGGAAGAGTTTTAGAAAACGGCAGAACCACCAGAAAGCCTTTCATGCAACCCCCAGACAAGGAGCAGATACCTGAACATGTCGGTTTTGTTAGGTAAAGCATGTGTGCGCGTAATAACGCACAAGCACCGCACTAAAAATCGGGCTGATTTTTCCTCAAGCCTCAAGGAATGACTACGGGGGCGAAGGGTCCTCCGCAGCCTTTCAGCCTGTCAGAGCCCGACCCACGGGCCGCCAGCTAGGCAGGAGGGCCGCATCTGCCGGGCTGGGTGTGAGGACGCCACCATGGCGCTCCCCGCCCGGCGCGGCTCCAGCTGTAATCGCTCGCCATCCGCTCTCCCAAGGACCCCTGGACCCAAGAGCGGCAAGCTTTCTCCCGCCTCAGACCCTTCTCCAGCTAGATCTAGGACTCTGGGGTGCCAGGACTGTGGCAATGCAGCGTTCTGGGGCTCGATCCACCTTCCCCCGACCCATTTCATAGTCTCCACCACTTCCTACCTTCATCCTGAAGCAGCCTACCGCCTCCGAGGCGCCACGAAAAAGAGGCCCGACTTCCGCTTAGCCCACGTCTCATAGGCACTTCTAATTCTCGCGAGATAAGCGGGCCTCTGGGATAGCGGAAGTGATCGCAGGTAGGCGGTACTTCTGGAGGCGGGGTGAATTAGCTTAGGGAGGTCGGCTTTGCTGGCCGTGAGTACAGTGGTGAACAGTTTGTTTGGGAAGCTTAGTGTCTCCGGAGGTGGGTCTATCCCGCACTGTCCCGAGCCAGGGTAGAGTCCCCGCTCGATCCCGGACACTCCGCCTTTGCTGGTACCATGGAAGAAGGGCAGGACCGGAGTTCAGCTCTCTTGGCCTCTCCTGTACCTTAGACACCGTCTGAAGATTTTTAGTTCAGAAGCTTGCCCTGCTCTGATTCCGGCTATTCACGGCAGGACACCCTGAAAGCCGTGATTTGTTTCTCTGCCTGTCCTCTAACCGCTCTGCCGTCATCGTCGTTCTGTCGCAGAATAACAACTTCCCTTTCGCGCAGGCCAATAACCACAATTACCCTAAGTCCAGGCCACCATCGGTGCGTCCTAAATGGTCTCCCTGGGTTCTATCTTGCCTCTGCATCTTTTTACAACGCAAAATTATATCACTCTTGCTGGAAATGCACCATTGCAGTTAAATACTTTCCAATCTCCTGTCCCTGACCTCAAACTTCCAACAAATTCACTTATCGTCATTTGTTAATATCATGCAGGTTATTCAGATTAGATGTCCCTCCCAAGAAAAACCTTTCCTGGCCAGGTTACCTAAAATAGTATCCGATCTTTTATCTCTGGTAGAGCACGGTTTTCCTTTCTCAGACCTAATGGTACATAAATGGTTTGTTTATGGTCTATGCCCTCTACTAAATGATAAATTAGGCCAGGGATCCTGTCTGAACTTCACTATGGAATGCTTAGGACACAGCAAAAGTGCATGGCACATAAAAAATAGGTGCTCAGTAAATATTTGTCAAATTATGATAACCTCCGCTCTGATAGGTATTAGTCTATTGCAGTGTGGTAGTATGGAACCAGCCAGTAGAGGGAGAGTATTATAGTAAATCTTGAATGGTACACAAGACATGAAAACGATACAGTGCATTTGATAGTCCTCCAGAACATTCCTGGGAAGACAAGAATGGGAATCCAGGTGGTCTAACTCTGAAGCCCACATTCAATCAGTATCCTGAAGGAAGGAACATTTATTGTCTATTATTTACTCCCGGTTTTTTCCCCCAAGAAATAAAAACTCCTGCATTTCAGGTAGACAATAAGTTACTTTCCAAGATGATTACATCCTATCTTCCACTTAAGTATCACAAAAATTTGAATTTGGCCCGTTTCACATTCAAAATTGACATAGTTTACTAAATCCCGTTTGATCATCTAGTATTAATGTATAGAATGTTGGTGAAATGTCACATTTAAAACCTGTGGAATTTTTTTGCAATGAGGAAAAATTCATATAACAAAATTAATCATTTTTAAGTAAACAATTCATTGGCATTTAGTACATTGACAATGTTGTGCATCCACCACCTCTATCTAGTTCCAAAAGGAACCCTGTCCCCATTAAACAGTTGCTCCCCGTTCCCCTTTTCCATCACCCAATGGCAACCACAGTCTGAGTTCTGTCTCTATGGATTTACATCTTCTGAAAATGGAATTATAAAATATGTGACCTTCATGTCTGGCTTCTCATGTTTTTGAAGTTCATCCACATCGTAGCATTTATTAATACTTTATTTCTTTTAATGAGTGAATGATATTCAACTATATGTATAGCCTATAATTTGTTTATCCATTCATTCATCCACTGATGGACATTTGGGCCATTTCTAACTTTAAACTTGTGAGCAGTGCTGGTACATTTGGGTACCTGTCTTTAATTCTTTGGGGTGTATAAATAAATAAACCTTTAAAAATATATATATATAGAATTGCATTGTTGTGAAACAGATCCTCAGAACTTTTTCATCTTGTCAAGTGGAATTCTACACCCATTCAACAACTCCTCCTCCTTCCCACCCACCCTTGGTAACCACTATTCTCCTTTGTTTATATAAAATATCTCAGGTAGTCAAATTTAAAGAAATGGAATCATATAATACTTGTCCTTTTGTGATTGGCTTATTTCACTGGACATGTCTTCAAAACTCATCCATGTTGTGGCATGTATAAGCCTTCCTTCTTTTAAAGCTGAAGGCTATTCCATTGTATCTATATACCACGTTTTGTTTATTCATCTGTTGATGAATACTTGCGTTACTTCTACCGCTTAGCTATTGTGAATAATGCTGCTATGGCAGGTGAGAATTCTACCCCTGAACCACCAATGCATGAATAATGCTGCTATGAACACAGATGTGCATGTACCTGTTTAATCCCCTGCTTTCTGTTCTTTTGGATAAATACCCAGAAGCGGGACTGCTGGATCACATAGCAGTTCTATTTTAAAATTTTTGAGGAAACTCTGTACTATTTTCCATAACAGTTGCACCATTTTATAATCTCATCAGTAGTGTACAAGGGCTGCTTATTCATTTTGAACTAGCATGTCTTGTTGAGTTGCAAGAGTTCTTTGCATATTCTGAATATTACACTTTCATTAGATATATGATATGCAAATATTTTCTCCCATTCTGTAGGTGTCTCTTTCCACTTTCTTGATAATGTCTTTTGATGTACAATAGTTTTAATTTTGATGAAGTCCAATTTATTTTTTTTCTTTATGATCATGCTTTTGGTGTTATATCTGAGACAAATTCATTGCCAAGTCCAAAGTAATGATGATTTACTGCTATATTTTCTTTTTTTTTTTTTTAATGTTATTTATCTCAGAGGGAAAGAGAGCACATGCACGAGTAGGGAAGAGGGGCAGAGAGAGAGGGAGAAGCAGACTTCCTGCTGACCAGGGAGCCTGACTCGGGGAGGGGGGGGGGACTCAATCCCAGGATCCTGGGATCATGACCTAAGCCAAAGGCAGACACTTTACCCACTGAGCCACCCAGGTGTCCTATATTTTCTTTCAAGAACTATACAGCTTGAGTTCTTATATTTAGGTCATTGATCCATTTTGAGTTAATTTGTTAATATAATTTGAGGTAGTCAATCCAACTTTATTCTTTTGCATGTAGATAACCGGCTGTCCCACCACCATTCATCAATGAGACGAATGAGACGTTAATTTCCCTCACTGAATGATTTGGCACCCTTGTTGAAAATCAGTTGGCCATAGATGTAGGAATCTATGAGTCTGGACTCCCAATTCTATTCCATTGGCCTATATGTCTATCCTTATGCTAGTACCATGCTGTTTTGATTTGTAGCTTTGTGGTAAGTTTCAGAAATCAGGAAGCATGAGTCCTTGATTTCGCTCTTTTTCAAGATTGTCTTAGCTTTTTGGGATCCCTTGAATTCCATACGAATTTTATGTCCATTTATGCAAAATGTGCCCCCTTGGAATTTTGAGAGGGATTACATTTAATGGATAGATCAGCTTTATCACCTTTACCACGTTGAGTCATCAATTCATGAACACAGAATGTCTTTCCACTTATTTAGGTCTTTAACTTATTTCAGCCATGTTTGTAGTTTTCTGCTTGCAAGTCTTCTACCTCCTGGATTCATTTTATTCCAAGGTATTTTAGTCTTTGGGATTGTTTTCTTAATTTCCTTTTCAGACTGTTCAGTGTTGGTGTGGAGAAACACAACTGATTTTCAGGTGTTCATCTTATTTCCTAAAACTGCTGAATTTACGTATTAGTTTTCTTGTGAAGTCTTTGGGATCTTCTCTTTATGATCATGCCATCTGTGAATGGAGATCGTTTCTTTCTTTCTTTTCTCTATTTATGATCTTGTCATCTGTGAATAGAGATAGTTTTACTTCTGTCTTTTCAGTTTGAATGCTGTTCAGTCCATCATTCCTTCCTGCCTTCATTCATTCCTAATTGCTCTGCCAAGACCTTCCAGTACAATGTCAACTAGCAGCGTTGAAAGCAGGCATCCTGTGGATGTAGTCTTGTCAGTTTTAGAATCACCTGAAAAGTTTGGAGGAATAGAAACAACAGCTGGGATTCCAACTCTCTTTTCTATTTGGTCTTTTTTCTTCTTCATTAGTAAAACTGAAATTATAAAAGCTTCTCTTGCAAGTCAACTGAAAGCTTTTAACTGATAAATGTCTAGCGCCTGTGTGCTTCCTGATGCATAAATGGCTCACACTAACCTTTGCCCTGAAATTTGTCATGGCTCCCAAGAGGCTTGGATGTGTCTACTACATTTAATTGCACTCTCTGGTGTGTTACAGGTAATCTTTTACATAAATGGCGACTTTTTGTTTCAATACCGCATCACAATAACTTTAAGCATATGGTCAACAACAAATGGCAATCCAAAGTAGGCAAAATTGGACTTCTTGACACTGCTCTTTCAAATACTTCAGTTGCATTAAGAAGCAAATGAATAGGAAACTGCCCAGGAAAGAATGGTCACGACTTACCACTCTGCCTTGTGGCTGGTAAATTCACTTGACACTGATTTAAGACTGGTTTTGGGGGCGCCTGGGTGGCACAGCGGTTAAGCGTCTGCCTTCGGCTCAGGGCGTGATCCCGGCGTTATGGGATCGCCC